>NC_046657.1:43847469-43869988 GCF_010883055.1 Belonocnema kinseyi
AAAAAAAAAAAAAAAAAAAAAACAATTGAAATTAGTTATTAATTTCAGGAATAAAGTGTTACTCAGTAAAATTATTAATAATTCATGTTTGTTAAATTATTATTGAGTAATTATTGCTTAAATTATTACTGCCGGCACTGTCAGTAATAAACATACAAAACCACAAAACATTTCTTTGGCAAATAATAAACAATCTAAAGTATAATAAACAAGCCGGGCCGAACTGTCATTATTTCGAGGTTACGTTCGGATTCACGTGTTTGTCCTAATCGCTGTAAGTAAATGTAGGTAATGGCAGAATATTATTACTATTTTATAGTATTTGTCACTCAGCAGACATTCCATAATGTTATTGGCACTGAAAATAATTGACGTTTACTTCTCAGTACACATGTCTCACTTTGTTATTAATTAAACACTTTTATTATTTGTAATTACTATGTAACGTAACCTACGTTGTTTTGATACTTGCATCCATTTGAAGTGTCGAACGCAACCATGGAAACTATTATAAACTTGATCCGAGGATGCACGGACTTGACCGAATGGCCGATCCCAATGCAATTTTAAAGGCATGAAATATGAAAATACCCCTGTATAATGGCTTCTCCCCTGCTGTTGTGCAATTCGGGTAGCATTCAGATCGCCATGTATGTAAGCCCCAGCGTGTCCAGCGTGTTTGGCCAGATGTTATATATATATATATATATATATAACATCTGGCCAAAATAGATGCATCTCTTCGTGACGATGTCTTGAAGGAGCCCGACCTCTGGACCATCAATTGTTCAGTTTATGTTGCTGCGAAGGCTAAAGCCAAAGATAAATCAAAAGACCCCAAGACGCATGCATCGACTGAAGAAGAGGATTGGATGGGCAGGGCAGAATGCGTCCTGTGTTCAGTATGCGATTAACTACATATCATTTGTTAGACTGTCTGCAAAAAGGGTTCGAAAGAACCCCCGAGAACCTTTAGTCACTCACTGAACAAGTCAAGGCTGCTGTCAATCAAGCAGCATATTGTTTCCGAAATACGGGTGTCATCTGACACAAGGAGAAGAATACATAAGAGTGACAGACGGATTAGGAAGAATCAACAGTTTCTTGTTGGCCCATTGCGCCTCTTCAGCTTTCTCCCTGTTTCTGTCGAAAATCCACCCAAGCCCAACGAGGTTGAGACTTTTTGGAGCGAGGTACACAAGATCACGAAAAACTAGAGCTGAAAGAAGATACTGATAATACCAGCCGCTTCAAGGAGTTTTGCGACAACCTTATAGTATCTTGGTAGGAATGTCCATCAAACACTGCTGAAGAGGTAAACAAAGCACTGAGGGGTTCGAAGGACTTTTCCGCGCAGGACCAGATGGTATCAAGAACTTCTGGTAAAGGGAGTTTGCATCTACAGACAAACATCTGGTACTATACTCCTACCAAAAAAAGCAACTTTACTAACCCAGAGAATTGGGAGCCCATCAGTTCTTCAGTCTGCGATGAGAACTTGCTAAATGACAGATGCGTCTGCAAAGACGCAGCAGCCCATCAGCGCGCCCTGTTAATAGACTGGACTGATTACCAGAACGGTTTCGGTTCAACCTCTCCTGGACTCATGATCCGCCTATTGGAAAGCTTAGAGGGTCATTAACATATAGTGAAATGTAAAGAGAAAATAATGCACCCTTGGTAAATTACATTTACCATCTCATCTGGAAGTTACTATAGTGTGACGACGTGCGTCACCTTCCAGAGGGGCGTTTTTCAAAGCGATACTATAGGCTATTTTCTCGTTTGCATCACACTTCTGATGTTAGCTTTTGCGCTGTACAATTTTTGTGGTCTAAAACAACTTAAGAAGATGCAGTTATGTTTCCGAGAACTAAATAACATCTTCAGGAGCAGATGCTAATAAAATGGTATTTCCTTCTTAAAGCTGCTTTGTTCTTAGTCCTCTCACGTTTTGGTAATAAACAATTACATTTGTCAACGTTCAGGTTGATGACCCAAGCAAGACTACTCTCACCTTTTCGAAATTGGTTGAATTTTAATGGGTTGGAAAATAATAATTTTTGGAATTGCGATAAAGAACCAAATGATTTGATTAACTTATCTTTTGTTTCGAAGGTGCAGTAATTCTAAATTGTTCCGAATTATGACCAGTAATGTGTACTCATGGTTTTAACAAAAATGGAAAATTATTAACTCATTTATTTAACTTAATGATTTTGTTTAGGCTTTTTAAATTTTTGTGTTTTTTGCGTCTCTGTTAACGTTTCGTAATAAAGGAATACCATATACTATGCTCATGATCAGAGAAATGAAAATTCCAATTTTGAACCAAACGACGTAAAATAAGGGACAAACTTTTGCTGAAGAATGACAGCTTCAGGAAAGTCCTGCCAAACTTATTATGACCATTTTTTATAGGAACTTTCGTTTCGGTTTTATTTACCAAAAATATTATGTTTGTAATACAAATTTCTAATTTTAAACCAAACGCAGTAAAATACATGAAAAAGACTTAAAAATAGATGGATGATTTTAAAAAGGCCTTCCAAAAATCTCATTACAATTTTTTGATAGGACTTTTTGTTTCGGTTTTATTTATCGAAAATATTATGCGCATAATAGAAAATTGTAATTTTGAGCCGAAAGAAGCACAGTATGGGAAAAAGTCTAAGAGTATAATTATAGCTTTTGAAAAGTCCTACAAAATGTCTTATAACCATTTTTGGATAGCCTTTATCGTTACAGTTTTATTTATCGAAAGTACTATAAACAAATCGAAAATTAAAATTTTGAGATACTTGACAAACTTGATATACAAAAATCCAAAATTGCAAAATAACTGCAAAAGGCAAAAGTCATCGAAATAAATTTAAAAATTTCAGTCACTATTTAAAATTTTTCAAACTAAAGAGAAAGGAAGACCAACATGAGGTTCTTTTGGGAGAGTATTTAAGTTTACCCTACAATTGAAAAATTTAAAATCAAAATTCGAATCAACACATTTGGGGTGGGGCTGGAGATTGTACCTGTGGAAAATTTTGGATCCACTCTGTTATTTACGGGTTATTTAAACAGTTAGATTATAATAATATGAACTGGTGATTACTAAGTTTATCAGGTGATATAAATCAACTCTGGAAGACGCAATATTTAAGTAAATAAGCATGTCTTAAAGAAATGTGTAACAAATCTTGAGTACTTTGTTAAATAAGTTTTGTCATATAATATTCGTTGAAGTAATTTTTATATTAGAAATTAGTATTAAATTTGTTAATAGAATTATTATTAATAATGTTCTTTAAAAATATTTTTTGTTGTATTCTGTAATTAAGTTTTGACTTATCTCGACATTACCTCTTTCAAATCAATGTGTAGAATCGTATAAAATGATTTTATTGTTTATTGTACAAGTCTTAGGAACATAAAAATAAAGTTGTAGCCACCAGACGATTTTAAAAAAAAATCTTGATGTTTTTCTTTCACAAAATTATGGATTTGATATCAAGGCATCATAAATAACGCAAAACCTGAATACACGTTTATAAAAAGTTGACTACGAAGCAAATAATTATATGATTGTTCTCATATTAACGATATCAAATAATATAAATTAAAATAAAGACGTTGAACTCTGTGTTCTAGACACGTGCATCATTGAAATTATTTCACCTTGAGAAATTTAAATAATTTTGTAACGCAAAGTTTTCTCACTTCTCATCTAACTTTTTGATATCTGACTTAGCAACAGAAATCTGTTTAGCGTAATCTTACAATAATCTTTTCTTCGGCCTTGAAACAAATATTGTCTTCTATATAAGAATAGTTATCGATTTTTATTAGGTTTAAAAAAGGTGCTTTAAAACAATTATAATCCTGTGAATTCCAGAGAATAAATTAATATTCTATGGATACAAAAAATTTGATCTAAATTGTGTATCAAATAAAAATTTCGCAAAAAAGCAAGCTTCATGTTTATTATATATGAGATAACGACTGCCATATATATACCAGCAAATTTTCATTTGTCTGATTATTATTAAATTTTTTCGTTAACAGAGTATTCAGATTTTCCTTTACTGCAAAAAAATGAAGGCTGTTTATACAGTTATCTCCATATTGATCATCATCTTCAATTTTATTGGTAAATACAACAATATATTTGTAATCTTAAGCAAATTTTCAATTTTCCTGCAAATCTCATATTGTCCCGATCAATCCAAATTATATCCCAATCGAGATTTTTATTTCCTGAAATCTTTGAAATCTTATTGCAATATTTTAAGACAGCCAAGCTCTTCAAAATCTGCGCGAAATCTTTTGAAAACTTTGATATATGTGGAATGGCTGCAAAATATTTGAAATCAAGATTTGTGTAAAGTTTTAAAAAATATTTAGATGTGTTCGGATTTTTTTAAAATCTTTTGAAACCTTTTGGAATTCTTTTGAAAGTTTTTCAAAATCCATTAAATCTTTAAACTCTTTTTGGTAGTGTTTTGAAATATTTTGGAAACTCTGATGTTGTCTTTTTTAATTTTGGTCCCTATTCTGATTCTCATTTCTGCTGTTATTATGACTCATCATTTCCTTTATCTTTTTTCTTTTCTTATTTTTTTGTCTGTTTAACTATAATGTGTAAATGATGTCGCCTTATTTTCAACTTTCCTAATTCTGTTTCTTATTCTCGTCCTGAAATCCCAGACTCTAAAATATTTTAAAAAGTATGTCCTGATATTTCTCTTGATTACAAAGGTGTATTTTATCGTTTACTATTTTTGAGTATCTTTCGTGTAAATATGTTTTTTTAAAGTCGTCAATAAACGAATGTAAATTTTGCCAAATTCGAGTTCCCTTGTTATCAACATGAAGCTGTTTCGTCAAAAACTGCATCTAAATTTTCTAAAATATCGAGTTTGCTCATTTTAAAGTTATTCTGTATGTTATCATCTCTTTCTATCCCAGTTACTCCTTCCTTGTCCATTATATTTCGTGTCTCGGTTTCGTAAGAAGGCGCATTTATTTTCCTTATTTTTTTATTGTCTTTCTTTTGATCACGTTTGTGGTTGAAACATAAAACATTTTGGTTAAAAATTCGTTTTTTTTTTTAAATCGAAACTTAGTCTATTCGATGTTTTTTTTTTAATTATCTTTCTTAATTGAAAATTTAACAATTTGATTTAAAATTAATGTATTTTGTCCAAAGTTAATTTTGTTGTTTGAAAATTTAATCTTCGTGATTGATTATTTTGTTGAAGTTAAAAATTTCTCTTTTTGGCAGAAAATTAATCTTCTTGGCGGAAAATTCATCTCTTTGATTAAAAATTAAACTTTTTAGTAAAAAATTAAATATTTTGATTCAAATTAATTTTTTTCGTCGAAAGATTCATCATGTTCATTACAAAATTAATTTATGTGCCTGAAAATGTATTTATTCAGTTTAAAATTGGTCTTTTTGATAGAAATATAATCTTCTTAGTTTGGACATTATTCTTTATGGTTAGAAATTTAACTATTTGTTTAAAAATTTATTTTTTGGAGGAAAGATTCATAATTTTCATTGAAAATTAATATTTTTGGTTAAAAATTCATATATTTCGTTGAAGATTAGACTTTTTTGCTAGCAAATTATCCTTTTCAACTTAATTTCACCATTCTTCTTAGCAGTAGCAATATTTGGTTAAAAATTAAGTTTTGGGGGTAAAGGTTTATAATTTTCATTGAAAATGTGTCTTTTCGGGCAATAATTTTATTTTTCTGGTTGAAAATGCATCTTTTTAGTTGGTAAAAAATCTAGTGGGTTAAAAAATAATCTTTTTTCTTGAAGATTTATTATTTTAGAAGAAAATTCTTTAATTTATTTATTTTTTTAATTTATATTCTGCAGTTTAGAATTGAACCATTCGATTTAAAATTCATCATTATATTTTTGGTTGAAGATTCGTCATTTTAATATAAAACTAATTGTTTCGTTGAAAATTAATTCTCTTGACTAAAAATTTAACTATTCGATTTTTTCTTGCAAATTTATATTTCAATTTAAAAATTCATGTAGTTTGTTGAAAAATCCTCTTTTTTGGTAGAAAAAATAATTTTTTTGGTTAAAAACTCACCTATTTGGTTAAATGTAATTTTTTAATTAAAGATTCATCATTTTAATTAAATGTCCAGTTTTTTGTTTGAAAATTTATCTCACTTGTTTAAAAAAATTTTTTTAGTTGAAAATATCAATTCCTTTAACTAACAATTCAACTATGCGATTCTTACATTCTCATCATTTATGATCCTTCCGTGCGTCTATCCGGACGTCCATCCGTAAACACGATAAATATCGAAAAAATCAACGGATCCAAGCTATGTTGGCCACACTTTTTTTAAGCCCTAAAAGAACAGACATTTTTGTTAGCCGGCCTTTTTGAATAGAAATTCAAAAAGTTAGAGCATCAAAAAAATGTTTAGGACCATTTTTTTATCTATAAAAATTGTATGTGCGGCTATTCATAGTACTCAGCAAGTCAAGAGAAGAGAAGCACTGCTTTCTGAAAGCCATACAAGATTTTCATAACAACTTTTTGAATTTTGTTGGAAAACCGAAAATTTAATTGTGATTGCCAAACAACAAAAAATAAAAAAGTTCATTTTGTTGTCAACCTATGCAGGATAGGATAAAAGATGAATTAAAAAAATTGTGATCCCCCCCCCCCCCAAAAAAAAAAATTCGTTATAATCAGTTCTTGGTAGGACGCGTACGTTTTGTTCTATTCGTGAGAAATAACATTAAGAAATTAAAAAAGAAATTTAAGTATAGAAGACGACCAAAGTTACAAAAAAAATATTTAACTAATTTTTTTGATCCGAAAAAGAGATAGAAATTTGTTAAAAATAAAAATTTGTAGGAAGACGACAAAAGGTACGAAAACAAATTGATAAAAAAATTTATGTACCCTTGAAAAGATAAATAAATTTGAAATAATTAATGACATTCCTATTATTTCTGATTGAGAATTTGACATCACACCATTCAAATTTTGAACCAAATAACGCAAAATAGGAAAAATGTATCAAAGAGAAATTATTTTGTTTGAAAAATACTGTCAAATGTTTTTTAACCATTTTCCAATAGAACTCGCCATTTTGTTTTTATTTATCGTAAGTAATATGAAAAAAATTGAAAATTCCTAATATTACGCCAAAAGACGCGATACGCGTCAAAATCCAAAAGAATTCGCAACTGGTTAGCAGATCTCTTAGTTGCGTACTTAGCCCAAAATACCACACGGACTGCTTTGCTCGCTCCCTACATTTATTTATTCCGGAATGGCCTTCGTTGATTCTGGCAATCATTTCCCGTTTCAAAGATTGTGGAACGACAAGACGCGTATCATAGAGAAGCAAGCCGTCCGTGTGAGAAAAATGACGTTAGAGGTGATACCAGGGGATTAAATATCCTAGGAATCGGCTAGAACTATTTGTTTTCCCGGGAACATATACGATCTTTAATTGTATCTCATAAGTCTTTTTCGAATTCGCTGAAGTCTTGGAGTTAAGTCAAACAACGGTTTTGACTGTAAGATTTGAATAAAGGGTTTGTGATCCGTTTTTAAAACAACGTCCATTCTCGTAATATATATTCCTGAAAATCTATCGGCTGAAAATTCCAGGGCTAACGCTTCCTTTTCGATCTGACTATATATTTTTGTGTTGATGTCAGAGCTTGAGATTGTGAGGGATCTCGCAAATTAAAAGGAAAGGATGTAGGAATTTGGATTGTCGAGAGTTAGGTGAAGTCAATAATCCAAGAATTTAAATATAACTGTGGTTTATTAACCAAACTTACACTGAATAGCTTGCAAGTGGGAGTTCTCGTAAGGCCCGAACCGGGCGGCGAAGCCAAGAGTGAGCGATCGAGATGACAGGGCACTCGGGAGGTGAAACCAAGGTACCATAGGTGGATTTTTTAATCTCAAGAAGAAGGCGGTCAAACTCTGGAAGCGTCGTCTGGAGACTCCTGGTGATTTGGGGTGCACAGTATTACCCGTATCGGGTTGCAGAGAGCACAAGGCTAGGCAAGCGTACAAGGAGCACAAGACTCAGGACTGAAGACTGAAGACAGACAGCCTTCGGGGCAAGTTCACGCTTACAAAGACTGGGGGTGTCGTTCCCCACTCCTAATCATGGGCCCACAGGGCTGTACGATAGCGGAGTGCTTGTAACTTTGTTACAAGATACATACGCTACGACCCGCCTTTCATTATTATCTTCTAAAATTGAGACAGCACCTAGGTCATAACAAGAGGCATCCGCTTGTGATGCTATATCTTTTTCATAGCCGTAATGAGCTAAAATCGGAGCTACCTGTAATAGAGACTTTATTTCATTAAATGCATGATCTTGGGCATCTACTTATACAAAGGTCACCTCGTCTTCCAAAAGAAGATTAAGCGGTTCCAATAGTTGACTTTTCCCAACTAAGTTCCCGCTGTTTGTAAATAGATGAATCCAGCAATAAGTGCTGGTCGATTTCTATATATTTAAAACGTCATCAGCCAAGCTAATACATATGATAAACAAACTATTTTGATACATTTGCGATTTTGATTTAGGGCCATATACTTTTGGTTGAGTGAAAATGTCTAATTTTGTGTCAAATAATCGTCATTCGCGGGAAGTGTTGATGCGTGAATATTCGGCCGAGCCGACGTCGTAGAAGCATGACCGGGCAGTCCCAATGACTGGATTTTCTTTGGATTGCTGTAATGAATCTATATTTTATTACTCGTCACAATGCGATGAAGAAAGCCCTTCATTTTTCCGCTGAAGCAGTTGTTCACAGACAAAAAAACGACGCTGAAATGGCACAAATCATAAGGAACCTAAGTTCCTTGTTTCGAATTATTTCCAACGCATGCATTGAAAATGGTTTGGCGGGTAACTCCTAATGCTGAAACAAGCTCTTCTTGCGTTTTACACGGATCCTTATTGAGCATGCCTCAAATTCAGCGTCTTCGAAGTTTTTTGCTCTTCGTTCACTCGAACGGTCGTCAACGTCGAAATCACCGTCTTTCAAGTGACGGAACCAATCTCGGCACATTGTTTCACTTATAGCAGCATCTCGGTAAACTTTTTGGAGCTATTGTTTTTCACACAACCAAAAGTACATGACCCTGAAGAAAAATCGCTAATGTGTCAAAACAGTTTGTTTACCATACGTCTAAGCTTGATTCATGACGTTTTGAATATGTCGAAATCGACCAGCACTTATTGCTAGAGTCATCTATTGACAAACAGTGGGAACTTAGTTGCGCACCTAATAGTTTGAAGCAATGTTGACCATCCCGATAAATCGTAGTACATTAGTTTTGTCTTTTGACGTCGCAAAGTCGAATATTCCTGATACTCGTGCTGGTGATACGCTGATGCCTTTGCATGATATCACGTGACCTACAAGTGCTACCTTTTGCACAGCAAATTTAGATTTGTTTTTGTAAAGAGTGATACCTGCTTTAGACAAGCGCTTAATAAAAATTTTAAGTGTCGCATTATTTTTTTCTGGGGTACCGCCGTAAACTACTTGATGGTATCCGTTATTTGCATCTAGCCACGGAAAATACTTAGTTCCCTTGAATCTAGTGAGAGTGATCTCCACTTTTGGTAGCGTGTGAATAGCTCTTTTAACAGAACCATTGAAGATTTTATAATCGCAGCGTAGACGGATGCTTCCCCCTCATGCTTGGGAACACATACTTCAGGGCTACGCATTTCCGTGGGAAAGTCTACCGAAGTTGTGACGCCGAGTTCAGTAAGCTGATCTATATGTTTCTTTAACTTATTCATTAAAGGAATTCCTACCAATTTCTGGGCTGATATAGTAAATTAATTTGTACCTTGTTTTAGGAGAACGCCTTATTCTTCCTTGAGTTTTCCAAGACCATGGAACTCCTTAGCGAACAACTTCTCTATATTCCCTTTCAAATTAAATTTATATTATAAATGTATGTTTTCTTTTAAATTTCCGTTTCGATTCTGTTCCGTTTTTTATATTATATTTTTCACGACTTTTATTAACCCGAACTCGGAAATCGCTCTACTTCCCAAAGACGATTATCTTCCTTCCCTACTGTTGTGTATGTAATTGTTTAATAATAAATTAGGTGTACCTCTTTCTTCAAAATAGGTGCATAAATGTGGTAGGCTAGAGATATTATGTCAGCGCTTAAAACAAATTCGAGGGTATTCCACCTTTGTTTAAAGAAAAAGGAGCCCCCATTTTTTGTCAACAGTTTTTATTTATTTTTCATTGTAAGGTCATGAAACAGTTGATTTCCTCCACCCTACAACTCAAATATGATTTTCTTTAAATTCAGATGTTATTGCAGTATTACAAATTTATTAATTAAAAGGAAAATTGAAACAAACATTTCACGCAGAGAAAGAAACTGAACGACAATAGGTACTCAAACAGAAGAGAAAGCGGATGGGGAAATTGCTAACTAAATTGAGACCCTCACTATTTTCTTAAATGCACTTGCCGATCACTTCTAGCACTTATTTTAATTTTTTTCTTCAATCCATAAATTACGCTCTCCTTTAGAAAATAGGAAATATTATTTGCTAAATTAATTAAAAAATTAATACAGGAATATTTTCCATTTACAATTTTTTTTCAGAATTAGTTTTCCCGCGTAGAGATTGCGCAGTTCATCCTGAACCGGTTAAGCTTATTGGTGTTGATCATTGTGAAGTTTTTGAAGATGGTACATCCATGCCTCTGCACTTAGCATCAGGCTTTTACGAGGCAGGAAAAGAAAATGGTTACATAATTGGAATCATCATAAGTGGGTGCTTGTGCCCACTCAGTGCTCCTCGAATAGATCTTCGTCAGAGTTTAGGAAGAGTTAAAGTACGCATAGATGGCGAAGTTGCCCGCGTGACTGAAGGGATAGATAGGAGAGATCGTCTGAATGATCGATTCTTCAAGAAATATAATACAGAAAACCCACAACAATGTATTGACATCGAGATAACAGAATGATACAATTTTTAAAGGTTAAATCCGCAGTGTTGGTTAATAGAATGTATCATTTTTTCCATTAGAGTAGGCAATATAAATAGATGCATTTATTTAAATGTTCCTAATCATCCTAATAATGAATGGTACAATACATTGTAGAAAACTGTGCATTTATATGTATCTTATTGGTTAGATGTAAAGATAAAATGTTATCATACTTTACAATAAATAAATGGTCTTTCTATTGCGTAGTAATTTATTTCTTCCCTTCAGATATATATTATAATCGATAAATATTAAGTATTTTTATGACTTCAGTGTGGGAGAATAGGACCTACGAAATACTAAAAAATTAAAATGACAAATGAGATAGCAGCTACCAGAATAAATCTTGGAACATTTTTTAACGATTCGTTTTTTAAATTATAATAAAGTATTTGACGAATTTCAAGGTGAATTAAATATTTTATTCATTGGTATATATTAGTCTGGAAATAAACCGTATCAATTATTGATTTTTGCAAGCATATTTTTCTCTGAATTTCTATTTTATGTAATGCAATACATAAGAAGATTAAATTGTTTCAAATAAGTTTTTGCAAATCATGATGGAAAATATTTATAGTTAGAAACATCATGTCATGGAGGCTACGACATTGTTTGATCGGCTATATTTTTAGCTGAATTTCGTGATTAATTATTTAACTGAGCTGTTCCCATTTAAAAACAAGTATTAATATTGAAAATCGACGGGCAGATGTAATGTTAACTGAATTAAAAAACTAAATAAAAAAACAACTTTATTTTCCAAAAAACGAATATATTAAGTTAGGGGAGATTGATCAAAAAAAAAAAAAAAAAATCTAATTTTTGGACCACCCTAATGGTATACATCGTATTTGAAGTATTTTTTTGTGATAAAAACAAATCTACCCTACACTTGCTGACACCTTGCTTAGTTTAATAGATATGTGCAACTTAATTTTGTAACTTAGAAAATTTAAGCAAATTTGTAATGGAATCATGACGACACTATTTCACACACACTGGGTAAAGTGTGTAGGCAAGAAACTAATAGAAGAAGATGTTACAGAAGAACTAGTCAAACATCTATTTAAATTGAAGCGTCATTCTTTTACAGCTAAGGCAACCAGCATAAAATCTTTCTATTGAAATTTGAAAAAAGATAAGAAAATTTCCTAAAAATAAAAGAAAAGAAATTCTTTTTCGGACAAACATAAAAAAGAGGAAAGAAAAATGAGAAAGCAACAAATCTTTCTTTTTAGTTCTCTTATCTGTTTCATTTTTATTATTATCAAATCACAATTAAAAGATATTTGTGAAAAAATCACCAAAGTTTTAAAGCTCATAAATCAAGGCAATAAATAAATTAATTAATAAGTAAAATTAAGAAAATTTTTTAAATATTTTAGCAGACAGGAAGAGGAAGGAAACCACGTTGCTCTCCTCCTCTCACCCAAATATCAAATAAGGTTCAAAATCATAACCCATCACAAACATACCTTATCACATCAGAAATGGAAAAAGTAAAAGAAAATAAAGATTTATGAAAACTCAGTCTAAATAAAAGTAATCACACTAGAATAACTCTTGTTTATCCTGTCTAAATCAATCGTTAAATTGATAGATAACTGTTTTGTTTTGAATGTAAAGCCTTTTCAAAAATTCTCATTTTCTCTCATTACTTTTATTGCACAAAATCTCAAAATTATCCCAATCAAAATCATGGTCAACATCAATAAATTCCTTTGAATTTCTGACAAGAACACTCTGATAACAGCGTATCAAACAAACATGCTTTAATCCTTAACGCGCATAACTCCTTTTTATTACGTAAATGGCAGAACAGGTATTTTTTTAGTCCACGTATTGAAACATGTTTTTTGCAGCCGAAATTGAATATTTTTTCATACAAATTTATCAAATGCAGTTAAGGGTGAAAAACTTAAAACTCTCACAACTTTATTTGATGATCACCGATGTTTCAAATCATGGTAATTTTCTAAAGTGAAAAAATTCTATAATCAGAAGTGAATTAGAGGCATGCTTCAAAAGATGATATTATCGATCTTTTGAAACATAAGATTTTCCTTAATTAAAATTTTTTTTAAATGATAAAAAACATGAGAACATACGTTCTATTTTTATTAATCTGTAAACTAATATTCAAGAGCAAA
Source organism: Belonocnema kinseyi (assembly GCF_010883055.1). Classification (NCBI taxonomy): domain Eukaryota; kingdom Metazoa; phylum Arthropoda; class Insecta; order Hymenoptera; family Cynipidae; genus Belonocnema; species Belonocnema kinseyi. Next base: position 43,860,676 of record NC_046657.1, read on the forward strand.
ATTTAAATTTGCACAGAACATTTGAAGAAGATGGTAAGGATTCTTTTTTTTGTGTAAATTTGACAGATATTTAAATTCCTGATACAGTTGCAAATGTTCTCAGATTAGGTAGAGGTTTTAGTAATCGTCTGATAAAAAGAAGGTTGAAGCAAATATGATGGAAATAGTCAAAGATGTCGAATCAAGTATATACAAAATTCAATTACTAGATTAGCAAGATTTCCGAAACAAGATGTTACATTTTCAAAGTGCTTTCTTGATCAAAATTGTCTGTACATTAGTAATATTGATCGTAAGATTTCTTAAGGCTTCCCGATACCGAATAATTTTCCTAAAAGCACCTTGATATAATTTGCCTGAATGCTGATACAAGAAATATTATTCTTAATGTGAAAAAATAAGGTTGTGTTATGTATATCATGAACTTCATTTTCGAACAAGATAGTTTTGATTTGTTAAATGAAAATCCGTGAAAACAAATATAAAGCTTCACTTTTAAGATGCAGAAAAATTGGAGAAACAAAGGACTTTTAGGAAAAGGTATAAAATCGACTGATATTAATTCTGAAACACCCAGTTCTTTGTCTGATGTTATGGATTCAGAAAGGTTCACAAAGATGACTATCCTTTAAGAATAGTTATTTCAACTATTAATACTCACACTACATTGTTCGAACGAAATTTTAATTTGATTCTCAAAGGCTCTTCAACAACTAAAAATACAATATTAAAAATAGCTTGAAATTTAAAAAAAATTATTCGATAAACGGTTACGAATCTCATTTTCTCATTTCTCTGATCTTAGCGCAAATTGTTATGGATGATTTGTACATGGTTGTCGATGCTTTTAACAGTTTTCATCCAAAACATAAATTTACCCATGAAATAGGAAAGATTAATAAAATCAATTTTGCGGACATAGAAGTAACTACAGGTCAGGATAGTAATATTATTACGATTGGCACAGGAAAGTTACAAGAGAAAGTGATCAGTTATTAGAGTTAGATCATTTTCAAAATAAAAAAAGGAACATTTTATGCCAAACAACGCATGATATGAAAAAAAGTCAAGAAAAGAAAAACGTTGGTTTTAAATTCCAACAAGATCATCATAAGAACTTTTTTCATTTGGTCAAAAAATTGAAAATTCCAAATTTGATTGTACCAAAAATAATGAAAAATTCCATTTTTTTTCTAAACGATGTAAAATATGAAGAAAATGAATAAGCGAAAATTGCGCACCCTGAAAAGATCTAAAAATTTGTTATGAATCTTATAAATCTTATTAACCTTATAACCTACGAAAAAAATGAGAAAAAAACTTGTTTATCCAAAAAGGAGCTACCAATTTTTAATAATTATTTTTTATATAATGCGCACTTTTTGTTTTAGGAGTAAAAAACAATAAAAATAAAAAAGTTAATTTTCTCATTGAAATTGTTCATGAATAATTTTCGATATGACACGCAGTTTTTGCTTTAGTCGTAAAAAATAACATTTAAAATAAAACAATTAAATTTTGTAGAAAAAACGACACAAGTTATGAACTTAAATTAACAGAATATAATTCAAAGCAAAATAATAAACAAATATTAAAATAATCATGATAAATAAAATTTGTGCTTTATTTTGCAATATATGAATAAGCAATCCCAAGCAGAGATAAGTAAAAAATGTATTATATTTGATATAATAGGGTTGTTTATAATGTAGAAAAGTTGACATTTTGGACAAAATCGAGTGCGAAGCACAGAATTCGTGATCAGAATGTATTCCCTAAAGCCGAAAGAGCTTTAACAAAAAAGAGTTTACAACAAACAAACTCTCGAGCTAAGCTCTTTTAACCAAAGAGAATTCACAATCACAAAATTACAATGGTGGATATTTTTAGTCTTAATTTTAAAAAGTTGGCACAGGAATGTGTGAAAATATAAAGACCGATCCTGTAGCGCGAGAACCAACAGTCGCAAGCCCTAGTTGCGCTTTAATTTTGACAATTTAATTTAAATGTATTAAAAAATGTTTCTGAAAAGTAGACGGATAGTTATTTTTTAAAATATAAATTTTTTCGAAAAATTTTCCGAAACTATTTCTAAAAAGCATTAGGGACTCTCGATATGCTAAATCTATTTACAATTCGAAAAAAGGTTCAGTTAAAAAAACGAGGGGCCACGGATTAATCTTTGCTGCCTACTTAGAAAATTCTATTTGTTTATCATGTTAGCTTTCAAATCGTCAAAATAAATGTTAAAATTTTAGTCAGCATTTTAAATTCTAACAACTAGAAGAAGAATAAATAAGACGCAGAAATCTGCTTTTAAGACACGTGTGTCATTATTATTATTTTACCTTGAAAGATTCAAATAATTTTTTACCTGAAGTGTTTGTACATCAAATTTTCATAAAATTGTGAGTCAGCACAGTTTTATTCCATACATACGGAAACTTTGCTGACTTCTCCTCTACATTTTCAAATCCTGAATACTCAATCTTTATTACATTTAGAAATTGCGTTTCAAATAAATTGAAATCCTGCTAATTTCAGAGAATGATGAAATATTATAAAATCCTTGCAAATCCCCTTGAATTCCTGAAAATGCTTTGAAATTACTTAAAATTTGGTTAATCATAGTGTTACAATTTTTAATATTTTTTTCGAAATCCAAATAAGTAAAAATTGTACAACTTTTTAAAAATAATTTTAGTAATATAGCGGACGTAAAGCTTCTTATTGTTCTAATAAAGTTTAAAACGTTATGCAACTGCAGTCATTTACTACCTTTGTTAATTTGTCACTTTATTAAAGTTTATATAAACTATTTGGGGTTTTCTGGAAAATCCTTATAATCTGCCGCCATTCTCCTTTAAAAAAAAACTATTCAAGCCACGACCTATAGGTTTTATATATTATATATTGGTTTTATATTGGGAAAGAAGAAAGGACAGGGCATGTAGAATTGCAATAAAAATAAAATCTGCAAGAAAAATTCGAATATATTCGACCGATTTTCCTTTTTTTTTAATCAAAGCTTCTACAATTTATAACAAAGTTATCGAAGCACATGTTAAAAAATTTATTTAATTTCTTTTATTTAACAATACAAGTTTTTTTTAATTTTGAAGGCGCTATTTTAAGGGAATTTATATTATATTTTTTATGCAATTCTTTGATTTCAGACAACTAGTGTTATTTGTTTAAACAACACTAATCAACAAATGCATAATATTTTATTTTTCAATAAAAAGGAATTCGGTTTGTTTTTAATCATCTTAAGATATGTTGAAACTACTTCTTGACATGGTACTTGGTTATAAAAAAATTTATTTCTATTTTAAACAAATTCATTGTTTGTCCATTTTTTAACATATAGATTTAGTTTTTTAAGAGAAATAAATTCTTAATGTCTCGCTAGGAACTCTATATGGTTATTTTTGAAAAATACTTAACAATAAGTAATTGTTGTTAAAAAATGTATTAAACAAATACATAATTTGACTATGTTTTAGTAGACAAATTTTGTTTCTTTAATACAATTAATTAAATGTGAACAAACAATGGGTCTTTAGCGTGATTTTTTTCTGTTAGACAACAATTCATAATGTTTGAAACAAATTTAATAAACAAAATGCTCATAGGCCGTTTTTTAATGAAAACATCATATTTCTTTTTTGAAATCGACCAAAATTTTTAATCAAGGTCTCTGTTATAATACTCTTTCATCCAGCAGGATATGTTTATTATTTGTACAATTATTTATAAAAATCAGTCAAAATTATTAAATATGTATGAAAGCTCTGATTTCTTTCACGTTTCTCCAAATAAAATTGTATATCAAAACAGAGAGACCTTGCTTAAAAATTGTAGTCGATAAAAAAAAACAATATGGTGATTCCATTAAAAAACGGCCTCAGAGTAATTCATTTATTAAATGTGTTTAAAAAGTATTAATTTTTGCCTATCAGCAAAATATCACAGTAAAGGCCCATTGATTATACACGTTTAATTTATTGATTTGAAGAAACTAAATTCATCTAAGTACTAAGGATAGCCAAATTCTTCATTTTTTATTACATTTTTTAACAACAACCATTAAGTGTTTAATATTCTAAACGAAAGAGCAAGTTCGTTAACCAGCCATTGTCGATAAAAATTCAAAAAATTAGAGGTTTATCACAATTTTTATGACCATTTTTTGTTATATTTAAAATTTTTATGCATGGTTGCTCATATTACTCAGAAAGACAAGCAATTTTCAAGATGACTTTTTTCAATAAAAATAAATTTCCTAGAGCTATAGTAATTATGAGATTTCGAAAATCAATCGAAAATCAAAATTTTAAGCCAAACACAACGCACGATATAAAACAGGGGCAAGAGAAGAATAACATTATTTTTTAAAAAGCCCTATTAGATTGTAATAAAAGCTTTTCGAATTTTCTTGAAAAATTGAAAATTTCTATTGTACTAAAAAAACATAATGAAAAATAAAAAATTCCATTTTATAGTCAAACCATACAATAGATGCAAAATTATATAAAAATTGAGATCCCAAAAAGATCTAAAAATTTGTTTATAATCATGAATACTTCATACAACACGCAATTTTTGTTTTATTCGTGAAAAATAAAGAAAATTGTTAAACCAAAAAGGGCTACAAATTTGTGATGAATCACTTTTGGATAGTACATGTAGTTTTAGTATTAATCATAAAGATGACATTAAAAATAAAAATAATTTTTTTTTGAAAAAACGTTAAAGAACAAGTTCATAAAAAAAGCTGTTCATCTAAGAAAGAGATACACATTTTTACTAGTTTATTACATTGTCAAAATTTATTATTGAGAAACTATTAGGATTGTCTGAAAATTTACACCACGACATTTAAATTTTGAACCAAACATGTAGGTACAGTATTTTTTACAAAAATGATATTACAAATAGAAATGAAAAATTTGTGGAAAAGCGACAAAAGGTACCAAAACAAATTGACAGAAAAAGTTTTTCCACCAAAAAAGAGATACAAATTTTAAATAATTTATTACAATCACATCATTTATGACGAAGCAAATTAAAAAAAAAGTCTAAATAGAAAATATAGCTTTTGAAAAATCCTACAAAATTTCTTTCAACCATTTTCCAATATGAATCTTTATTTTATTTTTATTTATCATAAGTTATATGCAGAAAATCGAAATTTGCAATTTTCCGCCCAAAGGCGTGAGACACGTAAAAGATCTAAAAAGAGACTTGAAGCATATGTTGCTTTATCCATAAAACATAATATGAAAACCAAAATCCTGTTCTTAGCATAACAACACAAGATACAGAAAAATGTGTGAAAAAAGGAATTTATTTTTTGAAATCTATTGTAAAGTTGTTTAGCAAATATATATTTACAAGTGTTTATCAAAAATCGAGCGCGCAGCGCCAGTGTTGCTATGAAAATGTATATCTCAAAGCCTACAGAGCTTTGAGCAATTAAATAACTATACTTTATTAAGTAGAATATTCAGAATATGAAGACGGATGTGAATACTGCGCTCTTAAAGAGACATTTTTGATAAAATTTCATTTAAGCGCGAGGTGTATTTATGTCAGAGCGCGAAGCGCGAGATTTTACAGATGCTTCAGCATTTTAAATTCTTCAAATTAGAAGCAAAGAAAGATCCAGATCAGGTGTGTTTGGGAAAAGGTTCACGTTTCCCCCTCCACTTGAAACATTTAATATCACAATTCAAATCTAGAGGTTTGGGTAGAGTGTGGGGGGAGGGGGTTGTACCTGCGAACAATAATGGATTCAACCTGTATCCGCTTGTACTCAGATTTCCAGTTATTTAAACATTTAGATTATGATAGTATGTAATGATAGTATTATCAAATGTAAATTAAAATAAAGTCACAGAACTCAGCCTTTACGATACATGTGTCATTAAAATTATTTCAGCTTGAATAATTCAAATAATTTTGTATTTTAAGTGTTCAAAGATAAAATGGTCATAAAATTATGCTTACCACTGTTTTATTCCATAGGTACACAAACTTTGCACACTTCTCATTTAAATTTTTAAAACCTGGCTCAGCAAAACAAATTCGTTGATTTTAATCTCACAATTAACATTTCTTAGGCTCTAAAAGTAATATTGTCTTCTAGATAATGATAATAATATATCTTGATTATAATTATTAACGATGCTTTAAATCGATCGAAATCCTGATGTTTCCAGATAATAAAATAATATTCTATGAAATATTATAAGATCCTTGAAAATTCCCTTAAATTCCTGAAAATACTTTGAAATGACCTGATAATTGGTTAAATATAGTAATAAAATTGTTTACAACTATCCTGGTAGGAAGGAGCTGATTGGAACGCATATACAGTGAAACTCTTTAATTGCCCTCCCTTCTATAGCCCTTCCGAGAATTGAGGACGTGCCAGGGGTAGATATAACAGGAGCACTCAAGCGTGAACAAACAAAAGCGGAGCGGGCTATCAGAAGATATTTCTCACACACTTTTAAATACGTAGCGATTGCATTTTTCTCAAAAATTCCGTTGAATGCGCTTAAATAAGTAAAACTCATTTCGTTTCAATAATTTTTAATGCGCATAAACTTCAAGGAATGAGGTTATGCAATGAATTTATGCTATTTAATAACATTTAATTCTAGTCAGTGAACCGCCGAGTTGTATGCCATTCAATGCCTTTCACGAATCATAAACGAATCATAAATTAAAAAAAAAAGTATATCTCTCTTTCTAATTTAAGTAATGAAAATGTTGTCAAATTTGTATTAGTTTTCCCATACGAAACCCAGTTGTTTTTAATACGCAAAAGACTGTACAAATTGTGTATTAAATAAGAATATCGCAGAAAACAAGCTTGACGTTTATCATCAGTGAGATAACGAACAATTTAATAAGGAGCCAGAAATTTTTCATTCGACAGACTGTTATTCAAAGTCTATGTTAGCAGAGTAATCGGGGATTCCTCCACTGTACAAAAATGAAGCTTGTTCATACATTGGTCTTCACATTGGTGGTCATTTTTAATTCTATTGGTAAATGCAGTAATATATCTATAATATTTGGTACATTTTTAACCTTCCTGTAAATCACATATTTTTCCATTCAATCCAAATTATATACCAATCAATATCTTTTTATCAATCTGTATCCGATGTTGCCCAAAATAAGCACGCATTCAATCTAGATATATTGGCACAAAAAACTGTCAGCAATCCAAAATAAGTCCGTATTTGTAAAGAATAAGTGCCTACGTGGCAAACTTAAGGATGCTCAATATGGAAGTAATTGGAATTCAGAAATCAAAATTTCTGAAATATATTAAATATTTTAAATCGTTTTGGGAATGTTTTGTATTTCTTCCGATCAAAAATATTTTTTACTATTTTTGGGTATCTTTCATTTAAATATGTTTCGTTAAACTCATAAATGAACTAATGTAAACTTTTCCGATTGTCTCTATTCACTTGGTACTAGCTTAATGCTTTTTCCTTAAAAACTGCATCTATGATTGCAACTATGATGAACTGAAATAAATCTAAAAATGAATACATTAATATTTTCCAATTGCAATTTATTTTTTTAGAATTAGTTTTCTCACACAGAGATCAAGCAGTACATCCTGAACCGGTTAAACTTATTGGTGTTAATCATTGTGAAATTATGGAAGAGAATGAAGTAGTGAGTGTGCATATACACCCAGGCTTTTACGAGGCAGCAAAAGAGCATGGTTACATTATTGGAATCGTCGTACGTGGGTGTTTATCCCCACTAACTATGCTTCGAGAGAGTGAGAATCGTGTAGGAAGAGTTAAAGTGCGCATAGACGGAGAAACTGCCCACGTTATGGAATGGATAGGTGAGAGAGATCTTCTGAATCATCGATTCTTCCATGAATATGACACAGTAAACCCAGAATACTGTATTGACGTTGAGATACCTGAATAATATAATTTCAAAGTGCAATTGCGAAGTACTTTTTAATTTCTTGAATCGTTTTTTTAAATTAGGAAAAATAATATATTTTACTCACATTGTTCTATTCTTCCTAACTATTAATGATACAGTATGTTTCGATTGACGAGTTGATCATTTTATGGTCTAAAGATATACGATATTATAATAGCATAATTCTGAAGTATTTTAACGACTTCAGTTTTTTAGAAGAGGACTTACGAGATAGATATAAATTAGAATGACGAATGAGATAATGACTCCCAGCATAAAGCATGAAACATTTTCAAGAGTATTCAATCGTTAAATTCTAATAAAATATCTTTATAAACTTAAAAACGTTTTCGGAAAATCTATCATGTATTTGACTAATTTCAAGCTTACGCTAAGATTTTATTAATTGGTATGTATTAGCCTTTAAGTAAACGGAATCTATTAATAATGTTGGTAAGAATATTGTTCTCTGATTTTCTGCCATTTAATGTAATTTGGTGCATAAGACGATTAAATAGTTGGAAATTCGGTTTCTTTTCATTTTTTATTGAAAATCTACTTTTTAAAATTCGAATTTGTACACTTGAGAGTCGATACCATCCACATAGTTGCATAGATCTACTTTACAATTTATACACCTATAGATTAGGCACTTGAGACGGTTGCTACACCGAAAAAAATATGTAACTATATTAGTTTAATAATACCTTAACTAATACGCTTCACATAAATTAGAACTCAGTAGATATAAAAGTCGAACTGGATCTTCTCATTCAATTTGTAATTTTATCGGTTTGAGTATAGAACCGACGCTATAGCAATAACGAATTAAATCGATTAAGTAAGTATTGAAATGGAGTATTGAATGGAGTATTGAGTATTGAATCAGAGTGCGTCGATATTGATATACTCGCCATGCTTCGCTCCGTTCGACTCTGGTAGTTCGAATGACGACGAACAGCGAGGATCCAACAAATCTATGACGTTTAAAGTTGAGAGCACGCGGGATTTGATATTTAAATAATTATTCTTAAATTTTTCCCAGCACATATTGTCCGGCGCCTCAACTCAGCGCAATGCTCATGCGAAGCTCCTAAGTTACAGATTCGCTGGATCCTCGCTGTTCGTCGTCATTCGAACCAGCAGAGTCGAACGGAGCGAAGCATAGCGAGTATATCTATATCGACGCACTGTGATGCTTTAGAACAGCTGACATTCAACTTATGAACGTTGCAAATTCTACATAAAGAACTGCTCCATTTGAATACTTACTTAATCGATGTAATTCGGTATTGCGATAGCGTCGGTTCTATACTCAAACCGATAAAATTACAAATTA
>NC_046657.1:43870088-43905831 GCF_010883055.1 Belonocnema kinseyi
GTACCCAATACAAAAGTGGAACAGTATCTGTTTCGATGGTTTAGAACAGCTGACATTCAACTCACGAACGTTGCGAGTTCTACATAAAGAACTGCTCCATTTCAATGCTTACTTAATCGATGTAATTCGGTATTGCGATAGCGTCGGTTCTATACTCAAACCGATAAAATTACAAATTAAATAAAGAGATCCAGTTCAACTTTTTTACCTATTGAGTTCTAATTTATGCGAAGCGCATTCAAATCCGGAACAGGTCGTAATAGTATAAGGTAGCATGCGAAGTGGTGGGACAGATGGTGAGAGGGCACAGCCGCAGTTTTTGACTGAGGACCCTCTAGAGAAGGACTCAACAATGTTCCTCCCACCACTAGTCCTCAGACACGCTCCGGGAGCGGAAGTCGTTATACAGCTTGAGCACTCACTCCGTTTTAATACTACTACTCCAGCTTAATAACGGATGAATATGTAAAACAGTTATAATAGTATAATAATCTTAGTAACTGAAAATAAAAAGTACTTACGAATTAGTTTCGCAAAGACATCATTTTTTTGAAGTCCGTCAAAAATAGTTGCGATGTTGTGATGATGATTACATATCCATCTATTTACTATTCTAGACAATACCCATTTTATCAGGTCTTCCCTGATGATGGAAATGCTGAATTTCCGAAACCTTGAGATATTCTCTTTTACTTTTTGAAACTAAAATACAAACTTGTCCTATAGCGTTCTTCACAACTAAGTTGTTTTTTTGTTCATATTCCTACATTGGTTTTTCGGAAGTTAAACAACCAGCGCCCCAGCGAATTTATACCGGATCGCGCCTCGGCCAATCCGTATTCAGTTAAAGATTGTCACATCCTTTTCTAGGGGGTGCTTATTTTTGACCAATTGGCATAGGTTTTTTAACACGTCGCGGTTTTTGACCAATCAGCAGCAAATTTGTCAAACATACTCTTTGGTTTACCAGACAGGTCATAAGAGTTTTGTGGGGAAATGGAGTGAGAGGGGGGGGGGCGGTTTTTAAAATCTATAAAATCAAGTGGAATACTTGAAAAAAACTTGATCAAAAAGATCTCTTTCAGATGTAGTTTCTTGCAACTTTCGTCGTTTTTCCACACATTTACATTTTTTTTTTATTTCAATGTTGTTTTTCACAAATAAAACAAAAACTACGCATCCCATCAAGTTTGTCCACAAAATGGAATTTTTATCTTTTCATTATTTTTTGTGCAATCAAAATTTGAATGTTTGATTTTCCAAGAAAATCCAAAAAATTGTTATAACAATCTTGTAGGGCTTTCAAAAAGAAATGTTTTTCTTTTCTTGACTTTGTTTTATATTATGCATTTTTTGGATTGAAATTTTGATTTTCGATTGATTAAAAAAACTTTTTAAACTCTATAACTATGAGAATTGTCTTTTTATCGAAAAAAGTCATAAGGATAAATTTTTGCTCTTTTCAAGATATAAATATCTGCACATAGCATTCTCAAATTCAGTTATCGTGATTACGGACGGACGGCCGGACGGACAAACACACAGACGCCATAGTAAAAACCTGATTTTCGGATTCAGGCGGTCTCAAAACGTAGAGATCCGTTGAAAAACTGTGATGTAAAATTTCGGACAATTTTGATACTTTTTCAATCATAAATGATGAGAATGTAAAAATCCTGTACAGGAAATTCGGAAAATCCTGGACATTTTCCTGCACACGAAACCTGTACATGTATTCAGTTAGTTAGTGTGAGTTAGCAGTTAGTGTGAGCGAACAGGGGGGGGAGGGTAAGTCGCGGTTTTTACCTATCGGATCTAAATTTATCACAAATATTCTTTGGACTCCCAGACAGGTCGTAAAAGTATTAAGGGATGATAGGGGCGTGTTGGGGGGGGGTGTCACAATTTTTGAAATATATATGAAATTTAATAAAATTTTCAATATAATCTTTGCGTGAATTGCACCGACTAAAGAGGTTGATAGGGGATGATAGACCCCATCAGTTCGATTGGAACTATAAGTTGGCTCTTCATCCCGTGAATATCTGAGAGTTTGACCAGTCTAACCCTCAAAGATATATCAGATTTAGAAGGAGATTCAAGAGCTTCAAGAGTTTAAATTAAGTGGTTGCAGTTGACTTTAATTAATAGGAGAAACAAGGGTCTGCCTTCAAATGCAAAGGGTAGTCTCGACCCTGGGACAGCCCTCCCTAAGTGGTTTCCCTGACAATGGACTCAATCAGAAGTTCGCTTGATTTGACAGTGTTTGTCGCAATTGTGGTAAAACTTGGCCAATTTTATTGGACAATTCCTCCAACCGTGGTCGGAGCCATCACAATTGTAAGAAGGTGGTTCGGCCTTTGGTTAAATTCTCTGCCTTGGATTTGGACTCCGTCTATTGTAATACGTCTTAGTTGAGGCCTGCGCCGAACTCGTCTGCCCATGATTCTCGTATCTATTGGTATTCGGACTGGGTCTATTATTATTATTTCTAGATTTTCTACCAATAACCGAGTTAGGCTCATCATGCGACCAGGCCTTGGCGCATAATTTTTTCACTATCTTTCCTAATACACATACCAAAGTCTCAAGAGAGGAGCAGGCATCGTTTGAGGTGCTGCCACTAATAATTTTACCAGCTGAGCGAGGAAGTTTAGTATTTTTGGCATAAACCAATTCAGGGAAGAATGAACCTTCCACGCTAGGCGGCGAACGCTCTACGTTATCTCAATTCGTCGTTCTTTCCGATTCTACTGCAAGCAGCGTTAACTGATTATAATCAGAAAACTCGAAGCTACGAATAGACCTTTGGATCAGGTTTTAAAGTACGATGGGCTCGGTTTATTTGCTCTTTCATGGTAACCGGCCGTTGAAACTTAAGATGAAGACCCTGCAAGCATGTCAGAAAATCAGCTGTCCTTTTGTCGCGACATGGACCTTAGTGATTATGGTCAAATTTAAATTTGATTAAACCAAATTAATTTTTAACACCAGTCAACCTATTTTTTCCTTGGTCTGCTTATCCTTGACATATAAAAAAAATATCAATAAACAACAATTGGAATATTCGTCAATAACCGCATGAACAAAAGTTCCAAACAGTTGCACTGTATGTGCCATTGTTAACAATTACTCGAATTTATTTTTCTGAGATTTTAAAAAAATTTCACTAAGAAAGGTGGGTCTGGTCCTATTGTATCATGACAAAAATTTAGTATATTTTACCCTTTTAGTTTTAAATCATTCTAATTAGCTATGTTTGTCAACACTCGAGCTTTTTTAACTTAGATGGTCGAATGATGACTTACCATCTATTGTTCACGCTTCAACAACAACGTTACTGGTGACTGAAACTTTCAGTGATTTAATTAAATCAATTAAAAATGTATTCTTCCCAGCTTTTTAAAATTGTACTCTTGTGCGAGCGGGAGTCTCATCCACTGCGCATGTACTGGTAAATCTTCTTTTCTTATTGCATGGCTTCGTCTCGCGTACGATGTGGAACTTGACAGCTCACTTCTCATGGGTGGTGGACCACTCGTGTTAATTACGACCGACGAAACATGTAACAAGGTATTATACGACAATAAAACAATATCATTAATATTTACAAGGAATTTCCAAAGTTGGCATGAATTTATTATGTATTTTTGATTCGCTACTCTGGGCTCGTTTCCCTAGAAAGACTTAAAGTTAAGTATTTATTTTTAATACGTTTTTGTGCGGGGTCTATAATACCCCGTCACGTTTTATATTTCTACCAGAGTCTTTTGCAAGTTTAATTAAAATTTCACTGCTATTTTCAAAACGAAATTATTGGACTTAAGTACGAATTTTATGATTTAAAATTCAAAAACGCCTTTTTTATTTTATGTTTTTTAGTTTGTGATTATTATTTCGGCATTTAGAGTTTTCCTTAAGCTTTGCACAAATTTCACAAGTGATTTAGAATTTGTAGAAACTTAATTCGTCAACTTAGATACAGTTTTTATAATCAAAATTCGAAAATACAGTTACCATGTACGGTATTTCAGTTTTTGTTTCTATTTTACTGTTTCCGAGTTTTTTCCAGCTTTAATTTAAATTTCACTGTCGAGTTGAAATTTTTCAAACTCAAATTCTACAATAAGAATTTAAAATTTTATGTTCATTCCATTCAATTATTTCATGTTCCAAACTAATATCAAGAGAAACTTACCATAAAATTTTGCCTTTTTAACGCGTAGTTCATTTATAACTTAAGTTACTGATAAGTAATAAAAGGTTCTTTATCAAGTGTCTCTATATTTTATATAAGTTGATACTACTTTTATTGCATTTCCGTTTGTTCTTGATGTATGGTATCAATTAGAGTGGTCGTTGCGTGGCGGCAAAGTCGCCGCTACAGTGTAAGTCTAGTAGGTTTATAATTAAAAACTTCACATTATCTTTTTGCTGCCCCCCAACCCCAAAATTAAAGTTAAATACGTTGAATCGGCCTTTTATAGCAAAATTTCGTGATTAATAGAAACGGCCTGCATCGAAAGTCGAGCTGTTGCCATTTACAAAATGGGGGGAAAACGAGCAAGTTAGGAGAGGGTGGATTGATCTACAAAAATTATAATTTCTGTAACACCCTAAGCTACGTACAGCTTTTTTAATATTATTTAAAATGAATAAAAATTTGCTGTATATTTTTGGTCATCTGGTTTAGTTTAATAGATTTTCAAAATGATTTTGCAACTTTTGTACTTTGTACTTAAGCGGGTACTGGCTACTAGGATTACAATTAAATTGATCAAAATGTTTCAATAGACTCTATTAGGCACTTATATGCTTTTAAAACATAACTGGAAATGTTAAAAAGCACAAAACGCTTCTCTATTCTGTTCTTCGAAGAAGCCTTGTGAATACAGCTATTAGGTTCTTATTTATCGCTAATGGAACACGCTAAAAATTGCTTCTATAAGAATTTGTATTGGGAATTTGAATTGAAAACTGGAATTACATTAATCGGATTAAAACTCAAGATTATGCCTTGTCCAGCGTACCGCAAGCAAGGGAAAGGCATTTGGAAAAAGAGGCACTGGGGATGCTTATAGGTGAGATTAGAGGATAGGCTAAATGGGAAAAGTGGATGAAAGAGGTGAGGAAGAAAGTCGAAGCGTTAGATAGATTATATAGTTAGATAAAGGGAAGGTCAGACAGAGTTTAGCACATAATAGAAGAGAAAGTGGGACAGTGTTTAAACGATAAGGAGGAAGTGGGAGTTAGAGAAAAGATAAGTGCCATGTACTGAGAGTAGAAAACAAAAAAGGGGCAAAAAGGAGAAATAATATTGTGGTAAGAGGGTTGAAGCAACGAGCGGAACAAGAAAAAAGGGCGTTGAAGAGCTTCTACACAGCATAGGTGGAGCGAAGTGAAAAGTCGGGAAAGGTAGAATGGTGTGATGAAAAGGGAATAAAGTTGCGGTCGTGGAATTGGACAGCTCGGAAGTCAATTTAGTGACTTGAGCAGAGAGAAAGGAAAAACAGAAAATAGAACTAAGACTGCCAGGCTGGTTTCGGTGGAAGCTCCAGAAGGCGGTCATAATAAAAAAGAAAGAGAGGACTATCGAGTGGATGATAGTATGATTTAGGCATAAATTGAAGAAAGAAATTCATGATTAGAGAGAGGCAGAGTGCAAATGAGGGCAGTGAAGATAGAAGGGACGAAGTGAGAATTTCGAGAGTTTAAAATAGGGATGGGATGGAAAGGTGCAAGATACATGTGAAAGACTTGACAGGCGAAGTTCCAAGAGACTTAATCGATGATAGAAGCTAAGCGGTCCAGAATGTTTTGGTAACAGGGGACGAAGAGGGAGAAAAAAGTATGTTCTTAAGGTGGGGGTATCGATGATAGACTATCTGTTTATGAATATGCAAGGTTGGGAAGAGACGAAGAAGTTTGCAGTGGAACGGATGGGAGAATCAGACCATCAGTCATTAAGATTGTGAATAAAATGACGAGGTCAAAATAAAAACATCCGAAATAGCATGTAAAAAAAACATATTTATTTCTTTTAAATAATCCTCAACGTTTCGACCAACACTGCGGGTCTTTTTCAAGAGTCGATATACATATCTTAGTCAAAAAGCAAAGTGATATTTTATAAAAAACGCACAGCGTCATTTAAACGAATTTATAAAAGAATAAAAACTTGTGTTTATTGAAGCCTCAAAATGCTGAATTTAGCTGAAATACTTATTGAAAAATTAAAACGGTCGAAGAGAGGAAAAACAGTTTTGAATCGGCTGTATCTACAATTGGTTTGTATATTGGTAATTTTTATGCAAAGACTATTCTTTATCGAAGCTTAAATCATACAACCTTGGTTGTCGCAATCACCCACTTTTGGCCAACTTGTACGGTCTCAATAGATCCAAACAGCAACAGAGAGGAAAGGACCGTTGTACACTCTGCAAAGGGTAAACCAGACCCACTGTGGTCCTTGCTGAATCGATACTCAAACTTAACTAAATCAGTACGGATTACTGTTCTTTTTAAGATTCAGCGACCGGTTGCAAAATAAATCAACGGACCCTTCTCCATAGAAATTTCGATGAGCGATGTCTCCATATTCTACCTAAGTAATCTATTCTTACCACTCTCATTGTTCGGAATGCACATCAAGCCATTTTGCATAAATGAATGAAACTTACGTTATTGTATCTACGAAGATAGTATTAGATCTCAACAGGATATCGTGTTGTAAAGAATAATTTGACTATTTCCATTGATTGCACTGAACATCGTCCAACCACGTGCACTCAACTCATGGGTCAACTGCCTACTCATAGAGTCACTCGACCATCTAGATTCTTTTCTATTAGCGATCTGGATTAAACTAACCCTATTTGGATGCGAACCACTAAGGGTCGTAGCGACAAGGCATACAAGGGCTAAATATTTTGATGGTCAAAAGTACTTTCTGTACAGTGACTGCGGTACCAATGTTGTTAAAGTCGACAGATAGCTTCGCACACGTTTCAATGAGTCACTGCTCTGTTATCAATCATAAGCCGTTATCTTGCTAAAAACGAAAATACATGGCGTTTTAACCCACTAGCCGTTCCGCACTTCTAAGGACTTTGGGAAGCAGCTTTCAGCTCTAAAACATCATCTTCGTCGATTAGTGGGAAATACTACCCTGACTTTTAAGGAAATGACAATCAAAAAGATCTAGTGCAGTTGACACCGAGTAATTTCTTAATCGTTTCTTTGTTCTTTACGGTCCCAATTAGTTGTCATTTTTCCTTTTTAATCATAAATGGGGGCGGGGGGTTCTCAATATTTCATGTCGGTTTCTCTAATTTTATAGTGTATATGTAATATATGTGGAGTGAGTGTCCTCTTCTCTCTCTTTGTTACTAAGCAAAGCGTGGCTGTTTATCACATAAGAGGTAAGGGAGATGCTGAAGGGGACAGTGAAGACAGTCTGAAAGTAGAAGGGATTTCTAAGAGTGTAAAGGTTTGATTGTGCAACTTTCTAAAATAGGGGATAGTGTTAGGCAAAAATATTATAACTGGATTACCCTAATGAACACGGCGTATGAAGTATAGGCGATTATGTTGGCGATTAGGCTGTGGAAAATTATGTAGGGGAAAGGAATTTTTCCGGTCACGCAGGTAGGATTTAGGAGGGTAAGGAGGACTATCGACAATATTTGCATTTGCATCACGTGACGGATAGAGAATTGGCGAAGAAGGGTTCAAAAGTTTATGCGTTTTTTGTCCATTTCAATGGCGCGGTCCCTTCGGTGGATAGCGGACGGCTTTTTAGAAAAGATGGAAGACGCTTTTTGCAATTTTATTTCCGAATATGAAAAGTGAGCTAGAGGTCGGAGAACGAGTATAGCGATTAGTCAAGCCTGTAAATATGAGAATTTTTTGAAAGAGGCGGGAGGAAAGCTGGTTAGGGGTATTAATGGGAGAAGGAAAACATAAGAGGTGGTAGGAAGCTAGAGGTTTGAAGAGAAAGATATAGAAAGAGAGAAGGCAGCAGGGAAGAAGTAAATAAGAGAATCGAGGTTTAAGAGGAACTATACGTGGATGTGTCAAGGGAGAGAGAGAGAGAAATATTTGTATAAGAAAGAAAAAAAAGAAGTCAGGAGATTATAAAGAGGATGATATGCGGATGCATGGAGAATTTTAATTGGTATTGGATTTATGAGGAGAAGAGGATATTTATATTATGCTTGAAAGTGGATATGAGTTTGGACCATTGTTCGAAGGAGTTTAAAAAGGTAAAACCGAGTAGGATGTGGGAGATACTATTTGGCTCAAATTTTACGAAGCATCGGTGCACTTTTCATGAAATGTGACAAGATTTAACTTGCAATTTCAATACATCAGATTGTGCTTTAACGTATTGCAATTTTCCCTGACTATCTTCATCAATCGCTTGAGCTAAATATGATAATGCCTGTGATAATGGATATGTTCGGAATTATGTCACAATATTCTGAAGCAATTTGCTGTCCAATTTCTGGCCTAAAATTCGGTATTTTTGCTTCAGTATTCCGTAGAAAACTTCAACTGCCCAAAGAATTTTTGTTACATAACAGGACTCGTTGGATTATTTTGTTGTCAATTGCTTATGTAAATAAGGAGGCATTAATGTCATAATCAGGCCTTTCATAGCAGGCATTAATGCACTGATTTTTTTAGCTCTAACTGAGCTATCACAACTCGAAAGCCACGATCGAGAACCATATATTCGTTTTCTTTTAACAACTTGTACAAACCGTTCGGATCCTGTGAAAGAGTTCTTAAAATCTTGCATTATTTAGATTTGCAGAATATGATCCTAACATATCAACTACGCACCCGCTACTTGTGCAAATTGTAAAAGGCTTACAAAGTGTAAATTTCTTCTGACCTGAATAAGACTTTTTATGAAACTCATTGTTCGAACTTTTTGATCGCGTGTGTACGTTCGATCATAGATTAAAAATAAATGTTCATGAGCCTTAAACAAAGTGTTAGCAATTTCAGTTATGTGGTCTTTTATAAGGTCATCTCTGATGGAAGCTTTTATTCCAAAGCGATTAAGCAATACATCTTCTTTGAATGATTTGATGACTGCTATAAAATATTCAGAGACAAGCTATTCGTATTCCAGTTGAAGAACGAGAGCCAAAATTTCATTCGAATTACCTGAGGGAAGTTTAATTCTGTTTAAACAGAATCACATTTAATGTAGAGATTCTCCATTTTTTTAAACTCCGAAGCGGTAAGAATTGACGAATTAGAATGTACCTTTAAAAGGTTAAGGTTTTCCTCATAGAACCGATTTTTGATTAGATGACTTTGCCAAAACCGTTTACCTGCTGGTAGCAATGGTATGACAGAGCCCTACATTATCGGAATAAAGAAGCTGAAAAACGATTATAACCTCAAAATAATGCACATGCACACAATTTTTATTGAGAAGAATAATTTTTGTTATTATTATCCTTAGAAAAGAGTCCGGGGATTTCCGTTATGATATTTTATAGCATCTACGAATTCAGTTTAAAAACTTTTTTATTTAAGTAAAAAAAGCCTGAGGAACTGTGCCCAATTACCCACCTGACTAAGTATCACATGCCCTTAAGGGCATGCTGTTTGGTGACCAAGTGATCAAACCAGTCTACGGTTATGAACATTTTTTTTGGTGTTCACCATGTCCAAATGCAATAATATATCGCTTTCAAAATTTGGAATTTAGAAAATGAGATGACAAATTGCGTTTGTATATTTAGTTTGAGTAATAATTTTGAAAAAAATTATTTAGGAGAAAAGAAATAAGCAGATTTATTTATTTTTTTTTTTTTGCTGCTCACTGTGTCTACAGGGATTGAGATATTGTGTTTAAAATGTAACAGAATAAATTAAAACTTCCAAATAACGTTTGTATATATCAATATGTTTCTAATTCTAAATTTTTGGGAAATGGCTTAATGGCGTAATAATAATAATAATAATAATAATAATTTTTAGCGATTTCTAGAGGAGAAAAAAAGAAACTTTGAACGTCGATAAAGTCAATATCACGTGACTTTCGTTCATGAAATTTTTGTGTAGAATGATTTTCATTTTTTGGTCCTCACTGCATCCACATGGATTAAAATATCGTCTTCAGGATTTAGAAAGTTATACATAAAAGTACAAAATTCATATGAGTTCTCAATATATTCGAATCAAAAAATCTAAAACGCATCGAACCACAAAAACATCTGCAAAGTGCCACAACTCGAATGGCAATATACTATTTTATAAATTTATAAATGAACTTTCCTTGAAATTATAAACATATTGATGTATACAAACGTTTTTAATGCTTTTCATCTAATCTGTTAAATTCTAACCACAAGACCTCAATCCATGTGGACACAGAGAGCACAAAAAAAATTGAAAATAATTTTTCAAATTTACTTTCTCTCGGATAATTTTTTTCAAAATTATTATTAAAACTAAATATGCAAGACACAATTTATTGTCTTATTTTCTAAATTTCAAACTTTGAGAGCAATCTATCATTGTCTTTGGAAATGGTGAACATAAAAAAATGTTCATAACCGGGGACTGGTTTCGGCACGTGGTGACCGAAGAGCATGCCCTTAAAAGGAAAAAACAAATGCTGCAACGGTAGACGTCCCCAGAATATGGTGATCACTATTTATGCGATCTTAAGTTGTTTTCTCGTCTATCGGTTCGTTTCTTATGTTGATTTGTTTAGGATGTAGTGGAATCTGAAAAAATTTGTTATTATTTTTACATAACCTTCTGAAATTCTCAAGAAGCTTTCTTTTTGCGTATTATGACAAAATTTTAACATCCTTTTAAATTTAAATTAATTAATTTTAAAGTATGTTTTTGATTATTAACATTATTTTCTAATTTTTTTGAAACTGCAACGAATTCAGTTATCCTAGCAAATTTTTAAATTCTGTTAAATTATTTTTTAAAAAGTCTCACAGTCCTCCTCTTTTTGGCTTTTTTTTGCAAACCAAAGTGATTCTTGTAAAAAAATCAAGGCGTCGGCGCTGAAACTCTCTTCATAAGAGGAGAATTGCGTATCTTCTGCAGTATTTGTAATAATCTGAATGCTGCCAAGCTCACCATATTCTTTATTGTCCTCGTTTTCGACATTTTCGTCATTTTCGGCATTAACGTAATTTTCAGTACTTTTATCGTTATCATCAATATCGTCATTATCAGGATTTTCGCCATCTTTATCCAAGTGATTCGAATTTAGATAGGTGTCTCCTTAACAATAAGAACACAGTCTTGAGCACTTCAATCCAACTTTGCGACATCCGCAACTTGCAGTACACTCCTTTTGTGTACTTACATGAAATTGTCTGAAGAATATAATCTGTTGCGAGAGGTTCCAATATTTAGATTGGTTGTAAAACTTTCCGCTTAATTTCTAATCCCACTCAGTACGATTGTTTTGCAATTATGCTTCAAAACAAGCTGAAGTACCAGATAAACATGGAAAAAATTCTTTCCAGCTTCAAATACGGCAACTTGCAACACTTCAACGGCGTTAAAAACTGTTGCGATATCATTTACATTTTCGCATTGTTTTAAGAGTTCTACGAGTTTTAATTTTACCTTTTGAAAGAGAGCAGATTTTGAGCCACATCCACTAAATGCGTATAAGAATAGTATACTGTCTTTCAGAAGTCGGTGATGATTTTCAATGAGAGTAGGTGAGTATATTTTCTTACTAACTTTACCTCTTCCTGGTTTTAAAAAAATGAATATCTTTATTTGGTTGGGACAAATATGTAATTAGGAGAACTAGTAGCTCAAACACTTCACCAACAATGACTACCGGATTTGTCACACATTCTATGGCTTCTTTAACAATCAGTGTATCAGCATCATCTTTGGCAACATAGACCATCAATCGATATTCTTCAAACTTCGTTTCTAACATATATATAAGACGCATTATGTTACTAATATTTGAAACAATCTTCTCTTGACCAATTGAAACCACGATGCTTTGTCCACGAAGGTCTACTTAACATTTTTTGAAACAACGACTTTTGCGCTCTAGACTTTTAGTATTGATGGCACTTCCCTTATATCCGTCGGACACTACTGCAATATTTTTTCCATATTGTTTTTATACTAATTGGATACACGCTTCGTAAAAGTCTCCAGATGTTGGTCGTTGCTATCAAGTACACCGATGCAATAAATCCTCTCTCTACTACGTAACAATAATAATAATCATCTAAACAGAGGTCCTCCAATTTTGTGCAAAGCATCCCTTACAGTTTTTCTCATCCATCCGCCTCGCTAAGGAAATAAGCCGCGGCAATTACAGCCTCTAGTCTTTCCCCACTTCCACCCCTGAGCATCACCTTAATAACAGTGAGATCCCTGGAGCAAAGTTTAGGCACCAAAATCGCCGCTAATCCTTTTCCTGTATAACCAGGATTCTTAGATCAGGATGAGCCCTGTCTGTATCACTGATATTCGTCTGGCTAGAACCGCCAAAGCACCTTTGTTGTGGTGCAAATCAATCAGCATCATGTAGATTCCCATCTCAGCCACTAAACGACTAAGCTGGGGCATTTCCGAACACTTCTGGTCCCCCTGAGCTCTGATAGAGGATTCAGGAAATCCGACTACCAGGATCCAGCCACTCCCCTTCTGCCTGGATCCCTGCTCGCTGGAGTATACCTTCCACGAATCCGTCCTCAGAGTCGGGTTTTGGAAGCTCAAGCGCCCAGAATGGTCGTCGGATTCTCGGGTTTTCCGTGAATCAGAACAATCGTTCTGTGATACCTTTGCAGACATTCCGTCCCCTTGAGCTTTAGGTTTAGGCCCTCTTTGACCCCTGGACCCGATGAAGATGTCGTTGAATCTAGGGGCGCTTCCATCGCGGGGTAACGCGTCAATATTTTTAGATATTTCCTCTCTCAGCTGCCAGGTACCTTTGGAACCCTTTTTCTCTTGCCCATAAGTTGAGCCTGAGGAGTTTCTCCAGGTGCAGCCTCGTTGTCTTGGCTGCTGCTTGAGAGACGCGCATTGCGCGTCTTCTTCCTCTGAGCACCGCTATGGATCTTTCTTCTCATAAAGAGCTCCATTATCTGCTCTTCTTTCGTGGCGCAAAAATGGTCACCAGCCTTATTATTTCGCACCGCTTCTAGTGGATTTCCTCTACGGAGCTTTACGATTTCTGCGACAGGTTGAAGGATGGTCCTAACGAGCTCCTCATTGTTTTTAGATATTTGTATGACCTTGTGACATGGAAGTCCCACGAAAGCTAGGGAATTATAAAATGCCCCCTGCAGAACCCTGCACGTAGAGGGCAGGTCTAAATACTATAAAATTCGACCTGGTGTCAGGAGGGAGACAAAAACAACGAGTTAGGTGTGCGACGAGAAATGTGGGTGAATGTGGGTGTGACAAGGGTGTGTGAATTATGTGAATGGTGGATTCAAGTTTGGATCACTAGTTGGAGGAGTGTGAAGTTGTGGAAAGAAGTAGGATGAGCATTAAGGTATTGATGCATGAAAGCTGGGTCTCAAAAGGGGAGTACCATGGGAGTAAAAAGTAGATTCATATAAGGTATTAGCCGGGAAGGCAGAATTTGGCAATGCCAAGCAAAGCGAGAAAGTAGGAACATGCATGCGAGGACTCAGCCCTCATTGTATCGTTGTTTAGTTTAGTAGTTTTAAAATTTTACTGCAGAACTAATCTTAGGTTTTCTTTTACAGGTCGCAGCCCCATCTATATATCTGTCAAATGCAACTTTCTCTATTTTGAATTTTAATTGGGGGATCTCGCTCTGAGCCATCACTGCTATTATCATGAGCAAAAGAGAGGTCCTGAGCTTGACTCCTGTCTTTTCTCTTCTTAAGGAATCGCTTTTATGACATTGCTTTTCCTGACGAAACTCCTGGCGTTGCTACGTTGCCGGTAGCCAAATTTTTCAATTATCTGAAAAAAAACTTGCCTTAACCGGTAATATTTTTCATCTCCAAAGAAAATCATCCCGACACTGCTAAACATCTTTCAACTCAAATGGATTCTGCAAACACTTTTGAGGCAAGGCGGCTCACACAAAAGAAATCTCTCAAAAACGTGGAATGGAAGGAGACTCACGCCAAAAAGTACCACAAAACGTAAGAGGCAAGGAGACTGGCATAAAAAAGCACCCCAAATTGTTAAAGGCAAGGAGAATAATAGACACAAACATTCCCAAAGCCCGGGAGCCAGGGGACTTACAAAAAATCATCTCGAAATGTAACAGGCGAGGAGAACCATTCACCAAAATCATTTTTAATTTTACAATTAACTATCGTTTTCCTACAATAAATCCGATTAAAAAATCGAATGCAGAAAATATCTAAATCATTTCCCATCTACATGAAGGTAAGATTGAAATAAAGTATTCGTTGCACGTTAATAGAAAAATCATTGTTGTGAAGTATTAAAACCACTGAGACGCTACAGCAAACCTAGTAGCGCTGTGCTATCTGGCATCATTTTGCTTAAGAAATCGTCGCTTTTAACTCATTGATCGAACTACATATGTAAAAATTTAAGATTGCAATATTACGCCAAAATGGACAGGAAAGAAAGTATAATGAAAGGATTGAGATTGATTGTAATCTCACAATTACCGTTTCATGGGCTTTAAAACGGATATTGTCTTCTAGACAATGATAATAATATATCTACATTAGATTTAGAAAAGGTGCATGGTATTGATTAAAATCCTAAAAATACTTTAAAATCATTCAAAATCTATTGAATCACTGTATTACAATTTCATACAACTATCGCGAAAAATAACCTTGAGGTTTATCATTAGTGAGATAACGAATAGTTTGTATACATAGTTTAATATGGCAGCAGATAATTTGCATTTATCAGACTGTCACTGAAATTCTTTATCAGCAAAGTAATCCGAGATTCCTCTACTGCGAAAAAATGAAGCCTATTCTTACATTGGTTTTCACCTTAATGGTCATCTTTAATTCTATTCGCAAATACAATAATATATCTATAATACTTGATGCATTTTTAAACTTCCCGAAAATAACTTCTTTTTCCATTGGTTCCAAATTATATCCAAATCTACATCTTTTTTTTCAAGCTGTATCGGATTTTGTCCAAAATGAGCACGTATTCAATCTGGATCCATTATGAAAGAATCTAAAAAGCATATTATACAGAAGTAAATTTGAAAAGTCTCCATATTGGTATAAAGAATTGCCTCAAATCCGAAATGGAATGGAATTTATTTCATTTCAGAATTATGAAAGGAATTGTGAAAAAAGTAGCTTAGAGAAAACCTTATTTTTGCTTAAATTTCCAAAAAAGCAAGCTCATAAGTAAAGAACAAAAATAATATTTTTTATATTTATAATCAATGAGTGCTGCAACTTTCTGAGAATAATATTCTTAGTGGATATAAAGCAAAAGCTGATATTAAACAATTTAAAAATTTTTAAATAAAAGTAAAAGGCTTCCGTTCAAATTAATGAAAAAAGTAATTATTTAAGCAGTCCGATTGATCACCTATAGAACGTGGTATACAAGACTTCTTTAAATCTTTAAAATCTTTTTGCTATATTTTCAAGATTTATAAATTCTTTAAAATCTTTGTGTAATCTTTCAATTCACAATCACAATCTGTCTTGACAATGAGTACTGCAGCAGAAGAGAAAACAGGTACAGAAGCAGGAATTAAATTTTTTTTTTTTTGAAAAAATAAGAACTATAATTTTCTAAAGTAATGTAAAAATAAATACATGAATATTTCCTATTTACACTTTCTTTTTTCAGAATTAATTTTGCCACATAGACGCAACGCAGTTACGCTTAACTGAAGATTAACAGGCGCAGAATGTTATTAGTTTAGATATTTTATATTGATAACATAGTGTAAATAAAAATTTCAAAAATGTAGCGACTTAAGTAACAGTTATAGAAACAGACGTCCCAGTCCTGAATATTGAACATTGAACACTTAGTTTTTATGGACAAAATATTCGTGCAACAAATTGTTGTTTTGCTTAAAAAAATTTTGTTTGGTTTGTCTATTTTGTATATTGAATAAAAGATTAAAAGTCAGAGATAAAAACTTTTAACTTATTACATTGGACTAATGCTTTAAAAATGTTTAAATATTAAAATAAAAGCGGTTTTGTTTTGTTTGTCTATTTAGTATATTGAATAAAAGATTAAAAGTCAGAGATAAAAACTTTTAACTTATTACATTGGACTAATGCTTTAAAAATGTTTAAATATTAAAATAAAAGCGGTTTTGTTTTAAGAATTTAGAAATTGTAAAAATTTAGTCAAGATTTAATAATTTTCATAATATAAAATACAAAAATCAAGTTTTTTTAATAAAGCTTAAAAAATTGTACAATTTGAAGATAAGATTTTATCAAATTTGATCAGTGATCTACATTTAAAACATCGAGCGATTAAAGAACTGGATCTTTCGTATACAATGTTGTAAAGAATTTTGAAATTTGTGTTTAACAAATTGTTTACAAAATCTAATTAAACCTATAATTAAACACAGCACAGGTTAAAAGGGGTAATAAAACTATATTAAAATATTTGTTCTATGAGTAAAACTTTTAGATAAAATTTATAGATCTTCAATGTGAAAATATAACATACGTTATAATAAATGGATCCATTTTTGAGTCA
This sequence comes from Belonocnema kinseyi, assembly GCF_010883055.1. NCBI lineage: Eukaryota > Metazoa > Arthropoda > Insecta > Hymenoptera > Cynipidae > Belonocnema > Belonocnema kinseyi. Next base: position 43,886,790 of record NC_046657.1, read on the forward strand.
AGATTTTTTTAGTGTTTAAACAGAATTAATATTTAGTGTGTGAGGCACACCTTCTGAAAGTAATTTTTATTTTACTTGCCCATTATTTTTTACATCTTTTGTAACGAAAATGTGTTATTTACATTAATTTTAATATACGAATTTAATTTACGAAGGGGCCCTAATTCAGAAAAGAAGCTGAGAAATATCGTAGACGTGCTAAGAGAAAATCTGGAGTTCAGAGGACAAGAAAATAAGAAGCAGAAAAAGTATGTAGGAGTGAAAAGAAAAAATCCTGAATTCAGAGAACAAGAAAAGGAGAAGCAGAAAAAAACTTGTGAAAGCGAAAAGAAAAAATTCTTAATTCAAGAAACGAGAGCTGATTAAACAGGGAAATTACAAATAGCAACAAAGTAATGATCCTGAATTCCGTAAGTTAAAAAAAAAAGACAAACATGTAAAGCGAATTTTGCGATTTATCGACTTAGATAGACATAGAGAACATTATTTAAAAAATATGTATGGTGTCTAAAGTATGGAAAGTATTGTTAAACAAAAATTTAGTACTTTCCGTCGTAGCATGCCAAAGTTTATTTGTTTTTGTTGTGAAGGTCTATTTTTATGCATTCTGCAATTAATACGGAAACAGTGAGAAAGGAGTCTAAGCTTTCAAATGAGTGCTTTGAAAAAAAAATTCTCAGTTCTAGAGAGTGAACGAAAATATGCACAACATGTTCTGCGAATGTGAGAAAAGAGGTCAAATACCAAATTGAGCATCAAGTAATGGCTTAAGATTTCCTCCGGTACCTGATAGTGTCAAAAGCTAAAGGAATTAGAATTGGTAGCATAGTTAATATTTTTGTTGAAGTGGAATATATAATTAGGGAATTTATTTTTTTGTTATGCTTTAGAAGAATTAGAATCACTGCCTTAATATTATTTATTTGCTATTAAGGGAAAACATGTGAAGAAGGAACGATACAGAAAGCACTACTCGGTTGAGCTTTCATTTGCAGTAGATCCTAATAACAGTGAAAATCTAAAAATAGGTACAGAGTTTGAAATTAATAAAGCAGGCAATGTTTTGAATATTGATATAGATGAAGAATATTCAGATGAAGGAAATGCTTCGGATAATGCAGTTTTATTGATAGATAGAAATTCTGAATCAGCAAGCATGGTAAGAAAAGCACAGGCTCCAGTCCAAGATGGAAAACCAGCTGCTCTGTAATATCAGACGCAAAGTATACGATATGTGCAAAGTCTGAAGCTCGAAATAGAAATAGAAGATCTTTTAGGACGAAACGACTTTTGTATATGTCAAAAAAGAAGCAAGACTTATAAAATCCATACATTTAATCAAGTTTTTTTGCGAAAGATAAGGCGATCTAGAAAAATAACAGCATATCAAGCTTTCAGTAAAGAATTCATAACAAGTGCAATTGGACATAGCCTTAGTGTTTTGAAACAAATTCCTTCATCACCTGCATTTTGAGAATTGAAAAAAATTGCTATGGTAAGAGAAGTGGGGACACCAACTTCTTTCTTTACAGTGTCGGCAGCAAAGACAAGATGGCCAGAACGCATCTAGCTTTTAGCAAAATTAGTTAACCGGAAAAAATCAGTCCTAAGAAAGCGCTGAACTTAGATGATGCTACAAAAACATGTTACGTGTGCTCGTTATTTTGACCATAAACTAAAAAAATTAATCCCATATTTAAAGTCAGATATGGGCCCATTCAAAGAACATTATGTTGCGGTTGACTATTATTAGCTAGAATTTTAAGTCATAGGATCTCTTTATACACATTCTTTTCTGTGGTTACAAACTGCTCCAAAATATATCAAGTGTAATATTGAATCCCACAAACAATGCATAGACTTTACTGAGAGATTTGTAACATGTAGGTTAGATTCATAGAATCCTTTAATAGACACTGAAAGCCACAGACATATAGATTCTTGCAATAAAGAGGCTAAAAATGAAATGAAATGTAGATTCAAGTATTCAGTCCCCGTTATGCCTCGTGCTATCTTACATAAACCAATTGACAACAGAAATATTTCAAAAATTGCTTCGAAAAACATAACTTGAAATTTAAAAAAATGATGTACGTTTTATATATTACACAGTCTGAGTGTGTAGAATTTAGTGACATTTTAAGTTGATTAAATTTGTCAAAAGACGAGTACAATCTAGCGATTCAAAGTTCTCTGAAATACCAAAAGTTTTCTTGAAAACATCTTCTTTAGAATTCGGTATAAATTGCTACAATCCCCATATGTTAAATCTTTTTGAGGTAAATATCGGTCTTCAGTTTGTTCTCAATGCCTAAATTTGCGCGTCCTATATTATTAATTAAGTAAGCAAGTTTGATTCTTGTTTATTGAAATTAATATGAGAAACAGTGAAAGAGTTAAATGATGGTAACATTGTTAGAAGAGCGAGCGTCCATGTTAAAATCAGAGAAAGAATTACGCAAATTAGCTGATGATTGTACCGACGTTTTAGAGGCTGACTTATTTAAAAAATACGACAAACGTGATTTTTTAATGAAAATAGTTTGTTTAGCTGATTTTTCTGCACCCTTTCAATTACAGAAAACGGTGAAAGCAATTAAAAAGGAAAAACTAAATATTAAAAAAATTAGTGATGATAATAGTGATAACAAGTATGACAAGGATGACGAAGCCAATGTAAAAAAACGAAATTACGAAAGAAACGATTAATTTGTACTAGACGAAACTCTCTTACACGCAATTTCTGAAAATGAGAATATAGAAGAAGAGATTATTGAGTTTAAGGCTGAGAGAGTATGCTATGATAAGAAGCAAATATTTTTGAACGAGGTGGAGAAAATAACAGAAAAGAAGTAATGCGAGATAATAAAGATAATCAAGTAAGATTTATAAAACAAATAGTTGTATCTGATTAACATTTATTTTAAATAATCGAAAATTTAAATTTTCAACAGCGTGAAATTGTTATGAATGTACTTGGTCGTATAAAAAAAGACGAAGTACCATTTGACATTTTAATAAGTGGTTCAGCTGTCGTAGGAAAGAGTTCCGTAATACAAGCAGATTATTAACTCTAACTCGATAAGAGGGGAATTGATTGATTTGAAACTTATTATAATTAGCAAAATTTCTATGGTAGTTGCAAGTACGTTAGCAAATGTAGATATTTGACTTCAGCGAGTGATAGGTCGAAATAACCCTTTCGGTGAGCTATCGGTGTTGGGCGTGGGTGATCTATATCAAATATCACCAGTGAATGACAAGTCTGCTATTTGATCTGCAACATTTCCGTTAACCAGTATACTGGCTGGTGCGTATTTATGCAGATCATTTGAATTTTAAGAATTAACAGAAGTAATGAGATAAAGAAATGAAGCAGCCATTAGATTATACTATACAAATGCGTTAGTAGACACTTATAATAAACAAAAAATATATAAATGGTCTGGTGATGAATTTCTGTCAATAGCCATAGACTCGACTTTATTTGACGTAAGAGAGAAGAAAAGGGAAAGCATTCTAGAGTCGCTACAAAAGAAAAAAAGTATCAAAAACAGAAAGTTTTTCGTGTAAAATAAAGCTTAGAGTTGGTATCAATTATATGATTTTAAGAGACATAGACGTTCAAGATGGGTTGGTAATTGGTGCTTGTGAAGTTTTAGGGAAAATGACAAAAAAAACTATATTCCGATTAAGTTTTTAAAATATGGCTAGATTTCCAGTTGAAAAAGTTGGAAAGAAAGCACGTAACTATTGTAAAGAATTTAAGTTAAAAAATGATATCGATCTTAAGCTGACATCCATTGGGAGGCAACACAATCAGTTAAGTACTTCAAATAAGTTAGGTCATTCAGTTATAAGAGGTCAATTTCCAATAGCTGCAGCAGAAGGTTAACAGTTCACAAAATTCAATTGCAAATTTACAGCAGTGTGTGCTAGGACTTGCGTAATGCGAAAGGTATCTCCAGGTCATTGTTGTATGATGATCTTAGCCAAATAGACAGATTAGAATGTCTATTTAGTTGGCAACTTCAAACCTCCAAAAATATATAAAACTGGACCCAAAGCCTCTATTGGGACATTATTCCTGAACTGCCCCAACTTTAAAAGTCAAATGTGCAAGTCCTTTCTGTAATGTGGTACTTGTAGAAAATAATGTAGAACTCTCAATTTGCAGCCATTCAGAGTTATAGAAGAACCTGGTATTAATGTAGAGGAAGAGATAAATGAGGACACAGATTTTTGCTTGCCAATGAGAAATGAAAAAGGGGGATGCAATGATTAAAATCACTCAGCGGGTCTAGAAGTCCCGAATCAAATAAAAAAAAATTAGAACAGAAGGGCACTACAAATTCAGAAAAGATTTATATACTCACCCTTGCGCCTAAGTCTTGAAGTCGCAGACAAATCATGAGACAATTCGTTGCATCTGAACGTGAAGCCAGAGAAGCGAAAGAGTTTGTTGCCAAAGTGGAGTTTTGACTTTTCCAAAAGCCAAGCGAGGACAAAGATTTGCAGAAGAAACTGAAAATTTGGTAAGAAACTTCCACAAAGTTGATGAGAATAGTCGACAGTTGTCAGGTAAGAAAGATTTCATATCTGTCAAAAAACTAGACGGCACTTGTAAGCAAGTACCGAAGAGACTGATTCTGTGTAATCTTTTAGAATTATATGCCATATTTGTAGCCCTACATGAAAATGTGAAGATTGTATTTTCAAAATTCGCACAGCTAAGACCAAGACACTGTGATTTAGCTGGAACAAGTGAAGCTCACAATGTTTGTGTCTGCGTTTATCATAAAAAACTTAAAGTTAATATTGAATGCAATTGATATTAAACATTTATCTGAGGGAATTGACAGAAAATTGTTAGATTGACATGAGTGCCTTTAAGAAATCATGTGCAGTGAACCCACTGACGATTGTCATTAAAACGAATGCGAATCTTGTTCTAACATTGAAAATTTTATAAAGTACCTGACTGATCTATTGGACGTGAATAGTTTCAACACAGTGACATATCAACTTTGGCATCAAACTGATAGACGCACTTTGAAGACTGAAAGAACAGACGCTGATGCTTTCGAAGAAGCACTCTGCACTAAAGTTAAAAACTGGAAACCTCACGCAATTTATTCGAAACGACAAGGTTTGTTTCCGGAGCATCTTAAAGTTATACTAAAAGAGGGAGAATATTTAATTTTGCTTGACTTTGCTTAACATTATGCTTTCATCATTCAAAATGCTGCACAATATTTCCATTGGAATAATCATCAAGCAACTTTATTGACAGTAGTTATTTATTACAAAAATGGAAACGAACTGAAGCATTTTAGCACGGCAATCATCGCAGAATGTTTAAGTCATGACACTGTAGCTGCGTACACATTTCAAAAGCTCATCAACGAGTACCTTAAGAAGAAATTCAGCGTTTTTAACAAAAATTTATTGTATGGCAGATGGAGCTGCGCAACATTTAAAAAATAAATATGCCTTTATAAATTTTTTAAATAACAAAAAAGATTTCGAAATTTCTGCAGAAACAGATTTCCAGGCAATTCCACATGAAAAAAGTCTATGTGGCGGGATTGGTGGAAATTTGAAAAGACTCACGGCAAAAGCTAGCTTGCAGCGCTCATCACATAATCCAATCCTAACTGCGACGGAGTTATTCGAATGGGCTAAGAATCATTTAAAGAAAACAGTAATTCTTTTCAGTTCGAAAGAAGATCACATAGAGTTGACAAAAAAACTAGAAACTAGATTCACTGAAGCAACTAGAATTCCCGACACTCTAAAATACCACGCATTTATTCCAAATGAGAACGGACAATTGAAAATGAAAAAACTTCATTCGCGATAGAACATGATCTTTTTTCTAAGACAGCCAAAAAGCCTCAAGTTTAGAGAAATAAACAATGCGTGAAAAAAAGGCGAACAAAATAAATTATGATGAATTTAGTGTAGCTTCGCTAGAGAATCATGCATGCGACCAAGTCCTCGTTAGGTCTGACCAACCTGTCCAAGCGCGCCAGGAAGAATTTCGCTTGGATATCTTCGCATAACTGTATAACAATAATATTTTCAGTCCCAAAATTCGAAATAGTACTTTTATCGGAAAAAAGTCCAGCTTTTGTTCAAAATACTTTTAAAAAATGAAAACTTCCCGAAGAGTAGAAAATGTTAAGGAATCATTTCAAATAGCAATTTGTATTGAAAAATAAAAAATTTAAAAACAATCGATTTCACGTAATGAAATAGCATGAAAACCTCTTCAGGAATCACTCAGAGAAAATTCGATTTGTAGTCTGGAAGTTATGACCATTTGAAAATACCCGCTTCTTTTGGGGAATGCAAATTTCTCCCCCTGTAGTTCGAGGAGGGTTGGTAATAAAAGTCTATAAATTAGTGGATATACTACTATCATATAGGCAAACAACTCTAAAAATTTGAAGGCAACCGAAAGAAATAAATTTAAAAGTGAACTGCCCCAATTTAAAAGTTGGGGCAGTTCAGGAATAATGCCCCTATTATGAATGAAGGTATACGTTTAAAAGAAAAAAAGTTTAGAACTATCATACGAAAATCTAGTCAACAATAAATATGATGTAATTATCTTTTTGAAAAAATTAAAATCAGTTTTGCCTAAAGGTTTTCCAAAAACAGATTTCCAAACAGAATTTACATGATTTTGACAAATATCAAAAAATAATATTGTGGAGTATAGAAAACGTACTTTTCGGATCCGAAAACAATTTTCTTCGAAATAGATGTAACTGGTGCCGATGTCTACGAGGAAAGCAATATTTTACAATTACAGTGAAACCCTGCAATAGCCCTCCCATCTATAAACCTTCAAAGAATTGGCGCCGCGCCTGAGGTAGGCGTAACAGGAGCTGCGTGGGGTGCGCGGGATCTGCGGTTGTCACTCATGTGAGTACTCATGCGTGAAAAAACAATAGCAAAGCAGGCTGTAATGAATTAGTTCCCATTCACCGTCAGCCCCAAAATCGGCGCTATAGAAGAGTTTCACCTTATTTGATAGTTTAACTATTTTTAAAGTCAAGAGTATCAATAAAGAAAATGTTTCTAAAAAACTTGCAAATTTACACGTTTCTAAAAAAGTTAGTCTTTGTAAGGATCAAAATCAGGATTCCTGTGTGATTATTATAATTAATTATGATAAAGATTGTGATTCTTTTGATATACCAGACACAGAAGACTAAAGTACCAATGAAGAGCCTAGTGTGTGTCTTTATGATTTGCACATTAATAATTTTGAAATCTACTAAACGAGCAATTTAACTTATATATAACAATGTAACGTCCTGGAAAATATAATAGTAAATACGGGAGGCCGATGCAATCTACAATTTCTGTTTCATTTACTAATTCAAGAAAAGGGTATAGGTCACTGGATTTTTCACATGAATTTCAATATGAAATTTTTTTATTTAAAACCTCTTGTATGGCCCGTTTTCTTAAACCCATTACCATATTGTTGGAACCTTTTTTTGGTACTCATTTTCGAAAACTTATTTTGTGTTTATCTCTGAAATCAAGTATGATGTTTAGTTATGACCGTCCTTTTTTGTTATTTTCAGAAAACTTTCAGTATTTATTTTTCAGAACCTCTCCTATCAAAGTGTCGAAAGAAAACCCCCTGTAATAGTTTGTCAAATGAGAACTCTTTATTCGTGTTGTGTCGTGAGGTACTGGTTTATAGTATTTGATACACTTCTTTCATTATTGTGCATAATTTATAATCCCACATTGCAAGCCCCCCCCCCTTTGCCTTTTACGTTAGTTATTATGTAATTATTATTGTCATAACGTATTGCAAGTTTTTTCCTTTTTTACCTGTTCATATATTAGTTTGAAAAAATCGCTTTTAAATGTTTTAATAAGCTATATCTCTCTTGTTTTTGTATATATTTTCTGTTATCATATTGCGAATCCCCTTTTACATATATGTTAAGATAAGAACCTTTCACCCCTCTTTAATGGTTAATTTCGTATTTTCTTTCTGACCTCCTAATATCGATTTCTCTAATTCTGTTATTTCAAAAATTCAGTTACCGTTGTTTATATTTTATTAAGGTGTGTCTGTTGTATTTGGCCCTTCTAAAACGTTTAATGATGATCCCTCCCTCAATTTTATAATCAAGTTAGGACTAGTATTTTACCGTTGCAATTCGGTATTGTCGTAACCTTCTTTTCTTGTCCATGTTTTAATAGTAAATCGTCTTCCTACGCTTCTGATGTTTTCTCTTTTAACCCACATGTTTTGTTTTTTCACCAATTTGTTTTTGAATTCTGAATAAACCAATTTTAATAATTTCATTAAGATTATAGCTCTTACATTTCCTTGATTTTTTCTTATTTTGATACCTTTTATCTCTTAGTACTGCCTTTTGGTTTTTATTTTAGATTATCTTATATTTGAAGACCCCATTTTCTTTGATATTTTTTTGGATTATCGCTTGTTTTAAATTAAGATTTGCCCTTTTGTCAATTTAAATGTATCTGTTTAATTTGATTTTATTTATTTCTTTTAGCGTCCTTGGAGCCTTATTTAAAGAGACGACCAAATTTTATCTTTGTTTTAAAAAGTAGCGTTACTATTTTGGCGCCTACGTGGGTCCCAAAAATTCAAAGAACGGTGTCTGATAAATTACAAAGCTGAGTCTTCAAATTTAAATTCAGAATATGCCTGAATGTTTCATATTGCCAATGTTTAATATTTCTTAGTAAAGTCCCCAAATACCCAATTAACGATTTTAATCTTCCTTAATTTAAAAGTCAAATAAAAATCTTAGCGACTGATTTTATGGCAGGCACTCCAGATTATTTATATAAAATTGTATTTACATTGTATATTTAGTGTGCGTTGAGAGAATAATGCGTTTTGAGTGTTCTTGTTCCTTATCTGGTTTGATTGCACTTCTCTCTATAAAAATTATTAAGTGCCCTCTTATCTCCCTTATTAATAGATAATCTTTCATGATTTGATATAAACATGGATGGAAATATTCAGCTAACTTTGTAGATATATAATCTCAATAACGAAGAACTTATTTGCCAATTAGAGGAAAGGAATATCTCCATCGAAGGAACGTTTCTTATATTACGGGAACGGCCAGTAAAAACCGTAAAGGGTAACATAGAACAAAGAGACTCTTTTAAACTGTCCCATACCCTCTTCTGCAATAAGAAAAGTCATATAGAAAAAACTCCTTCTGATCATTCAATTTCAATTAGGTCTTGTGATGACGAAACCCCCCATGACCCTTCTTAACAACAAAGTGTAGAGTGGGTTGATAAGGCTTCACAGATAGACATCTCCTCCTTTTTATATTTAGAAGCGCTTGACGCTCCTATTAACGGGGAAAAATTACAAAGTAAACTTGGCGTGTATAGAAGAGATAGTGATCTAGTTGAAAAAAATATTATGATGGCCAGGAGGAGGAGCCGCGATTAGTCACCGATCATTAGAAAACTTATACGCTTCGCAGAAACCCGGTAGATACGAATGTTAAATCTCGACGCAGCCTTTACAGCGATTGCGATCCATATACAGAACCAACCATAACTTCTTAAACTCCCGCTTTAATGTGCCCCGACTTTGAGATCCCTGCCACTGTCGTATACAAACAGGCTGTGACGACGCTAGCCCCTCGCAACGCTTGCAGGTTACCTTCAAGGATCCCTGCCATTTCCTCTAATGCCTATTTGCGATTCCGGCATCATGAGGGTAATTCCCTTTTTCTTATCGCTAGCACTATCAGAATTAGGTTCGGAGATTCAGACTTCCAGTTTCAATTGAGAGAAAAAATGCATCAAAGGACGCAAGGTGAAAAGGAGTCGTTCCGTGATTACCTGACCCGTATGAGGTCCATGTTCGAAAGGTTGATTTACGAAATGACGGAATGGGTAGAAATTAGCTTTGCGCATAAGAAACTCCTCCCCAGATTACATTTGGCTATAAAAAAGAACCAAATAAGGTACTTTGCGCAATGGGAAGTTCTTGCAAATGTGACAGAGAAGCGTTATCGCGTAGCTAAAACTATAAATCCTACTATAAAGATAGAAGAACAGACAGGCAAACCGATAGGAAACTCGTGAGAGATTGAGGTAATAGGCGATATGTAAGAATTGCGTTCCTTGAAGAAAAACCCACAAAAATGTTTCCGCAAGAGACACCGGCTGATCTTGCATACCTGTCAATAGACAAAAATTATAGACAAATAATAAATTTAAATCAGAATGCCCTAGGTTTCGGGAAACTGAAACCTGATGTATGTTGTAGCATGAGCATTCCTCTTTTAAAGCGAACTGAACTCTTTTTAAAATTAGAAACCTAGGACATTAAAAGAAATAGATACCCGCAAACCCTAAAATTAATCTAAATAGACCATCTAGTTTAAAAAAATTGCTTCAGATTTTACAGGAGATTAGAATCTTTAAGATTATGACCTACCGACTCCTTAGAAGAATGTTACCTCAATAAATCCCACCCCTATCGTACCCCATTCAAGTTTCATCCTTTCAGACTCTATTACCACCATACATCAACCCTTTTAAAAACCTTATTACTCTAACCTCCAGGAAATTAACCATTATTTGTCCCCTTTCTGGTCCTTACCCCCTGATATACTTGAGAGTCGAAATTCATGAAAATTTAGAAACCGTATATAGGAAAGGTCGAGTCCAAGTGTCTAACAGTCAAATAGAATTAGTTTTCCAAGAAATAATAACTCCGCTTAGATTAAGAAATCAAGAAAAATCTATTGGTTTTAGAGTACTTAAATCTTTACCTTACGCTTTTGCAACATACCCTAAGAACACTAATGAAAGATATTCTGAACAAATTGTGAAGCACAAATTACATCATGAAGATAGTTTTGCGTAAAGGATTCTACCAAATTCCACTCGATAAATTGAGTAGCGCCAAAACGCCATTTACTGCCATCCTGAGATGGAACCTTATGTCTTTTTTTTTTTACATGATGTAATATTAGTTCCAAAAACCTTTGAATAGCACCTCCAATGGCTTTCGAAAGTCATGACTGAAATAAATGATGCTGGTTTAGAGATTAACCTAGATAAGAGTGAATTCTGATGTCCGTAAGTGCACTATTTAGGATTCTTAGTCAATTAAAATGGCTTAGAGGCCGACCTCAATAATATAGATCACATTTTAAAATATCTCACTGCTCAGAATTTAAAAGTGTTGCATTATTTATCGGAATGTCATGCTGGTAGAGCAGATTAATAACAAAAATATGCGACCTTAGCAATTTCCTTGTCAATGTTAATGCATAAAAAGCAGCGTTGGATTTGGAAAAAACATTAACAATCCGCTTTTGAGAAGATCAAACACGGCTATTCAAAAATACATAACTTATCTGGAGGGTTATAAATTCTCCATAGTGACAGATCACAGCCGTCTTCGGTGGTTACACAATCTAAAAAACCCTACCGGTCGCCTGGCAAGATAGTTCTTATCTCTTTCGAAATACGACTTTAAAATTGTACACAGAAAAATTTTTCCCCATCCTCTTTCTGAAACTCTATCTTGGATGTTTGAACCCCAAAATTCTGCAGCCATATTATTAATTATAGATCCCATCCCTTCCTGATATTTACGACAATTTCTTGCCGTATGTTATGTTCTCGTTGGAAATCCGACTTTTTTAAAGCCCTTAACGAATGGAAACCAGCAGGCAATGACTGCGAAAGACAGTCTGTGATAGCAGAAGCTCAGGACCACTCGCAATCTAGTCTATGTGAAGGGTCAATCTGGCAGATGTGTTAAGTAGAACAAAAAGCACCTGCAGGCTTAATTAACTTAATTAACTTAATTAACTTAATTAACTTGTGTAGTTTTTGTCAACCCTTATTTTTTCTTTTAAAGTTTTACTTTATCTTTTTCTCACATATTTTCATACTGTTGATCTTTTGGTTACCAACTATTACTTTTTGTTATTTTATTCTGAATAATCTTATTATCAAAGGCCCTGTTATCTTTTATCTTTCTATTAAAGATTATCGCTTGTTTTAAATAAAAGTATGTCCTTTCGATTTAAGTTTTATTTATTATTTTAATTGTTGGTTTAAAAGACATTTTATTTCAAATCTCCATGTTATGAGCCTATCACGCCCCCAAAAAAGTGAGCGTTCATGTAGGCCTTCAACATGCCGACTAGATAGCGGCTGTTAATTAGTTACAAACGCAACCGCACAGTCAGCTAATTAGTTTCACAAATAGCGCAAATTGTTATAACTGTAAATCTGCGCACACTAAAAATCATGACAAAAACAACCGGAATCCCACCCATCAACATCAATGGCAAAGTCAAAGCAATGAAAGATTATTCTCATGGTAACATACGTCCTTACGTGGAACAAAAACGTCTTAACCCTACTCATGATGTAATATACTAGTAATAGCATCTGTTTTGTTTGATTTTATTTATTTCAAACAGGGTCCTATGTACGCTACTTCGAGAGCCCACCAAATTTCATCTTAGGTTGAAAACGTAACGTTATTTCTGATTAAAGAGTAAAAGAAGTTAAAAGTAATGAGGCTTGGTCTACCTCTCAAATGATTTCTTTTTCTCTGAAGCCCGTTTATGTGCCCCCTCAGCATTATCGGCCCATTTAAATATGTCGATGATTACGGCGGGTGCAGACGGCAACACGTGTTTTCATGTAAAGTGATGAGATGTTTAGAAAGTTTTTCCGCTGGCCAGTGAATAAGTTGCACGTTTGCAAGTACATGATCAAGAGAGTGGCTGATGCACACAGGCTTAATTCCTACGATTTGCACGATTAGCAGGAGGATAGCCAATGTGATCCTCTTTCAATTCATCCATTCTCTCGTGGTATCCTTCCTTCGCTAGTCCTTATCAGCCGCTGATGGGGGAGGAAGAGATTCCGAAATACTTCCTACGAGAGAGAGTAAGATGTAGGAATCGTTCCCTCGATGTCAGGGTCGACTGTATTCTGGTGCTAAAGTGGAGAACTAGGATAAAAAGCCAAGAAACGTCTAGTTACAACAGATGCATTTGTAGCAATAACAGTTTTTAGGCGAGATTACCTATTACCAAGTAAAATTTGTGACAAACACCTTGGCCAATCTTCTCCAGGAACGTGCCCTGGATCTTAGACACCCAAAGGAAACAATCCATTCTATCCTTTATGGTCAGACCAAGCAATTCTGCCCCCAATGTCAGAAGGATAAACGATAAAAGATATTTCGAAAGTTCATGTGGGCACTTGAGATGTGAAGATCTGATGAAGCTAAAGATGGGACTGGATCTAAACGATCATTTACGTCGATGAGGAATCATTGCATGGCTCCTCGCTCGAGAGGACGGAATAAAAAAATTAAACAACAGAGGTTAGGACAGCCCTACATCCTTAAAATTGACATTACAAACAACTTCGATAGGGCAATAGAATAATAAAAAAACACATAAATTAAAACATAAAAAACTAAAAATATAACAAAAGAGAGGTATACCGAAAAGTCTTACTCTTCGTGTTAAAACGAGGGCTTTCAGTTTGAAATCTTCTACTCGAAACAACAGTTTCGAGTTGCAGAAAAACTGCATCGTCACAACAGTCAATTTCAGAACCGATATAGCGAACCTTTCCAAAATAAATTTGCCTATTGTAAAGAGAAAAAAACTGTGAAAACGTACAAAATATAGTCGCGACGCGGGGACGTGATCCACAGCCCGGACCACATGTTGTCATTAAACTGTAGTATCTCTGAGAATGTTCTTTGAATCAAAGTATTTTAATAAAAATGTAAGTCTTAGTATCAAATATTATAATATATCGATTATTCTGCTTTCAAACAAAAAACTCATTTTTAACATCTTATTTCGACAGAGTATTTGAACTTTCAACGAAGAAGGTTACTTTTTTACCAAGAAATCCGAACTGGTCACAAAGTACGTAAACTTTTATCAAAACAGTTGAATTTTTACTAAAAAACATTAATTTACTAGAAAAAGTACGAAACTTTAATTTTCAGATAAAAAATTAATTTTCATCAAAACACTTAATTTTTTTACAAAGATACTTTAATTTTTAACCAAAAATATGAATTTTCAGAAAAAAATTTTAATATTTAGTTCAAAAAATTTATTTTAACAAAAACGACAAGTTTTTAAGTAAACATTTAAATTTATATTCAAACTTTTTTCAACCAAAATCAAGAATCTCCAGCCAGAAACCTCATTGTTCAAGAAAGTAGTTCAACTTCAAAGCAAGTGCTTTAAATTTCCATTAAAAAAGAACAATTATCAACATTTAGAAAAAAATATTTAGCGCATTTGAAAAAAAATGTATGCTCCATTTTCTAAAACATGTTAGGGTCTAATTTGTTTATACATAATTTTACATTGAATTTCATAGTGTCTAATATTATTTAACATAAGGAATTAACATTATTAAATTGATTCTTTTTCTGATTGCCTTGACCTCTTACTCTGGCCCAGATTTGGTGATGCGCAGACTTCAAGAACATCGGACTAACTAATTGCCAATCATCAAGCTTTTTTTATCTTATGCTGCGTAAAAGCTTATTTTGTTCTCTCCCAATTTGTCGTATCACGTCATATATCTGTCGTTTAGATACAAATTGAATGTGGTAAAAGGTATGTTATAAAATACAACTAATCTAGAATAACGACTAAGATAGCGATTAATACTTATATTTATCTTGAAATATTCTGAGAAATATACAAGCTTCATAATTGGGTTTCCTTTAGTTCCAAGAAAATGAAGTCCGCGATTAATATTTTGTGCGCCTTTTTAATGGTTTACGCAAATCTCATTGGTAAATGTAACATTATCTATAATTTACATTTAATTTTTATTTTCAGTATATTTATTTCTTGTCTGAGATGGTTCTAATTTAAATAATTCATCTCCATTTGTTGTGAATAGAAAGTATGTTCGAAATATGTACTTGAACATATGGTACACTTCCAACTGTCTACGCCGTAATGTAAACGTGCACAGATGGTATCCTTTTCACTGTTCAAGTGCACAAATACGTGAAGGCTTCTCAAATCTGCACGTGTACTGATGCTTAACTTCCTTTTCCGTAAGTTCAAATTGGGTGATGGAGAACTGCGCATTGACCCATCTGTTCACGTCTAATTTTCGAACTGCACAAATGGGAGTCTGCTAGCTCTGTACGTTCACAGGCGAAACACTCTCAACTGTGCACGTCGTTTTACAATTTTGGAAAGTGAATAAGCAATATGGCATGAAATATTGTAGAAATATAGATGCAATATCTATGTCGGCTTTCTGCAATATGAAGTCGATAAATTTTGATAATGCAATACCAAAAGTGTCCACTGCATGGCACCACAGGAGGAAGTTTTTTAAGATATTTCCCTACCAACCTCTGCGAGTGATTTCCACTCTTGCGCCTCGCTTCTTCTTGTCCTGGCGTCGCACAGTAGGAAAAAATGACTTTTTTGGTTCAAAATAACGTACAGCCTACAATTATTGACCGATTTAAACCAATTTTTCTTTTAAAAAGCTGATAAGATTTCTAAGAGAGTTGTCGAGCCCGATTTTTTAATTGGGTTTTCAATTTTGTTGACAAATAACCAAATACGAAGAAAAAAATTGCCATTTCTCTTTTTGTCGTTCCCGATGCTTGTGAATAACAATAAAATGGTTTAAATCGTCTAAGTTGTATATAGTTCCATTACCTGAAGATGTACTAATATCTTTAAATAAATAAAAATATTTTTTGTAAACAAATTATTTGTTAAAAAAATGTTTAATACGATTTTCCATAATTATACGTATTTTCAAGTAATATTGCAAGACGTTTGATTGAAAACAATATTACATTTTAAAAAGTTTCTCTTAAAATCATAATTGTTTATAACATGAGCAAATTTAATGAAGAATGCAATATTTGGGGTTCTGTCGAAGGCAAAATCATTCGAATCGATCCTGAAGCTGCATCCTTATTAAACAAATGAAAGTACTGTG
The DNA here is from genome assembly GCF_010883055.1 of Belonocnema kinseyi. Lineage (NCBI taxonomy): Eukaryota > Metazoa > Arthropoda > Insecta > Hymenoptera > Cynipidae > Belonocnema > Belonocnema kinseyi. The sequence goes on from NC_046657.1 coordinate 43,902,825, forward strand.
AAACTTTTCAATAGCCCTCCCTGCTATAGCCCGCCCGATAATTGACACCCCGCCGCAGGTGGTATGCCCACCTGCGGGGTCTGCGGTTGTCACTCGGGCGACCATTCAAGCGTGAACAAACAAAAGCGAAGCGGGCTGTAATGAGTTAGTTCCCAACCACCGTGAGCTCCAAAATCGCCGCTATAGAAGAGCTTCACTGCAATGAGAAACCTAAGTTGAAAGGACTGAGGTTGAAAAAAAACCTTTCTCGTTTTTTATTTTGTTTACTAAATTTGTTTGATAAAATCATAAAATTTATCAACTTATTATGAACTTTGCTGCAATCATCATGGAGTTCCCAATTAAAAAGACTGACGTCGAAAAAAAAAATTTTTCCGTTGACAGGTGCCCAATTAACGCATTTTTTCTTTATTAAATTTGTTTGAAAAAATCTAAAATTGATTAAAAAATGATGAATTTTGCTGAAGTTATCATGAACTTCCTATTTAAAAAAGTTGACATAAAAAACAAATATTTCTGCAGACAAATGACTGATTATTGCATTTGTTCACTAAATTTGTTTATAAAAATCATAAAATTTATCAACTTATTATGAATGTTGCTGAAATTCTAATAAAGTTCCGAACTAATGCATTTAAAGAATAATAATAAGATTATTCAACAAATTACACAGGACCACAAAATATTTTTGGCACCCCAATCCCCAAACCAACAAGCCGCAAACCCACAGGTTCTATATCAACAAACCCACAAACCCCAAACCAACAAGCTCCAAAACCACAAACTCCAAACCCAAAAAACTCCAAACACACAAGCTCCATATCCACAAACCTACAAACCCCAAACCTACAAGCTCCATATCTACAAACGCACTAACCCCAAACCCACAAACCCCAAACAAGCTCCTTATCCACAAACGTACGAAGATGAAACCAGCAATCCCAAACTCCAAACCCCAAACCCATCCACCCCAAATTATACCAATTTCTCAATTTGATATTAGAAAATGTGATATTTGGGTTTGTGAAATTTTGTTCAAGGTTTGTGGATTCCAGTTCTGGTATTTGGGATTTGTGAGTTTGTTGGCGAATTAAATTTGGAGACGTGAGCTCAGTTAATATCAAGGTATATCAAGTTTTGAAGTCTGACTAAATCTTCTACTTTGGTCAAGTTCTTATGATTCTATTCAAAATCCCCTCACGACATTTGCTCTTTAAAACTCGATCAATTCTTCTCATTCTTTCTTTTGGGAATAACGTGTCTTTTTTGTTTCAAACGATCTGCGAAAAGGTCTTCATTTATGTAGTATTTTAGTATCACGTTGTAGGGGTTTGGGGATTGTAAGTTTGTGGGTGTGGGGTTTATAGGTTTGTGGATATGGAGCTTGTGTATTTGGAGTTTGTGGGTTTGGAGCTTGTCTGGTTTGGGGTATGTGGGTTTGCTGATATAGAGCTTGTGGGTTTGGGTTTTGTTGATTTAGGGTTTACGGGTTTGATGCTTATTAGTCCGGCTGGCCTAGCGATCTCATTAACGTGACGTTAGAACGTGCAATGTTCTCTGGACTCAATAAACACATTATTTGTTGAGTTTGAAATCATGTGAAACAGCATTTTTACCTAAGCTTTCCACTGTGTGACGCTAGCATCCAGACAAAATTCCTAAAGTTACCGACGGAACGTTTATTAACTGCTACTAAAAGAAGATGCACTTGAAGCCGCCTCCGACCCATGTAAATGACAGTTATTTTATTTTTTAAAGCTTTCAACGATTCAAGACAAAGTATTGCGATTACTCCGTGAGTTTCTAATGTAAATTTAAACGTAGAATCCGAATTTCAACAATTTAAACGTTGATCTTGCTGTTTGTTCGTTTTTTTTTTAGTTTTTTAAGAAGGAACTGAAGGGGGACTCATCAGTGGCGTCTTTGAGGGTACTTTGTAGAGGCTCCTTTTGGTTCCTTCGGCTCAATAGGAAGGATCTCTTGGAGCACCCCGCCAACTGTCAACCATTGTATTTCAGTCACCTGGTACATTTGTCCGGTAATTTCTGGGACTGTCACTTTTTTTCTCTTGAGTACTTCGTTTGGGGGTGTATAATAAGGAGTCCGGTTCTGTGAACAGGATTTCGCCCCGGCCATAGACTTCTTTTAGGGAAAAGGTGCAAAATATTCCATTCCATTGGATTGGTGATTTTTCGTGCATTTAAGAGATAAACGTATTCTTACAAAAATCAAGATAAATAAAATTCTGCGTAAAACTAAAGAAAAAACTTTCTTCTATCACCAATAGTCTAGGAGCAACTGCCTTTTGAAAAACCCTGATTTTTTCCAATTTTTTACCAAAAATTACGTGTTTTTTTTACTCTGTAGCTCGGATCTCGATGACCAGATCTACGAATGGTCAACAGATGAATTAGAGTAAACGTAAATACCTGCAATAAAAAAATCAATGTCTTAACTATAATAGATCGCGAGTTAACACCTGCCAAATGTCACCTATTTCAACCTGAATTTACAGGTAAATGCCCAGAGTTCAGTTTTTTGAACTTAGTTCGTTTCGGGGTTCTCACGAAAGAAAGTTCCTAGAGAATGAATACAATAGGACTTCATTCTGGGTAAGTTAGAAAAAATGTCCTACCCCCAATAGGTCACGAGTCGGTATATACCTATTTTTCTGTAACTTTTTCACCGAAAATCCGGAAGTCGTGTTTTTCGGAAATCACTCGTTTCATGGGAGTCACACGAAAAAGTTCTAAGAAGATAAATGTTGTGAAATTAAATGATTAAGATATAAGTATCGTTATACAAATATAAGTAATTCGTTGTTACTATTAAAAGCGTACATTATAAATTAAGAAGCATCATTAATTTCTAATGAAGTTTGCAATATCAGCTGATATATTGAAAACAGTTCGCTGAGTGCGTGCCCCATCGATGCAAATAAGTGGTAGTCGGATGGAGCCAAGTCTGGTGAGTAAGCGGGGTGGGGTAGCGGTTGCCAGCTGTACGA
>NC_046657.1:43905931-43912522 GCF_010883055.1 Belonocnema kinseyi
TACGCCAATTAGCACAAATGGTAAGTTCCGACAGTGCCTACAAGTGTGCCTACTGGCCGCTAGATGGCAATACCGGTTTCATATGTATACACCTGGTAGCAGCACTGGATGGGCAATGGACGAGCAGACGAATCTTGGATGGCAATGCTTTGTTTCAAGAAATATAGGGGTAAATGAATTTGATAATTTAGGAAATTGATCGATCTCTCTTAGCTCAATGAGAAAAATACTGTGCATGTAATTAGTGAAAAAATCAGTCGGGTGAACGACTTCTTTAAAAATAAGTACATAATAAAGGGATGCTGGACATATTATGTATATTAGTGGTTAAAACAAAACTAATCATAAGAGAACTATAATTTACTAAGTTATTGTAAAAATGAATACAGAAATTATCTTTCTATTTACACTTTCTTTTTGCAGAATTAGTTTTCCTTTTAAAAGAGGATGCAATTCATCCCGAACCTATCATGCTCATTGGTGCCCATCATTATGAACTCTTTCGAAACGGTATACCCGTATGTCTTCCTATGGCCCCAGGCGTTTATGAGCCAGGAATAGAGCATGGTTACATCATTGGAATCGTTGTAAGCAATTGTTTGCACCCACTCAATGCTCGTCTAAGGGATCTTGATTATAACTTCGGAAGAGTTAAAGTACGCATAGATGGCAACATTGCTAATGTGACTGTAGGGATAGAATGGGGAGACCCTCTGAGCCGCCGTTTCTTCCGCTATTATCCATCAGAAGGCCCATTCTCTAGGCTTGTAGAGATACCCGAATAATGCAATTTCAAAGTGAAAATGTGCAGTGGTAGCCAATGGAGGGAATCATTTCTTTTAAATAAGAAAAAGTATATAAATATATTTCAATTTTTCTATTCTTCCTAAGTCAAAAACGATAGATTGCGTAAAATTCTACATTTATATGTATCTTGTGTCTTAGATACGAAGATGAATTGTTATCAAGCCTTTAAATAAATAAGTTGTCTCTTGCTTGAATTAGAACTTATTCTTGGCCTTTCAAATTCGTATTATAGTGTGAAGCATTGGAAAAATTTTTACGATTTGATGAGAAGTTCAACCAACCATCAGATGCGGTGTGTCAGATGAGAGTTCATATTATCCCATTTTCACATTCGCGGCCCACAGTGGGAAAAACATGACATTTTTGGTACAAACTAACGTATAGCCCATAAATGATTATCGATTTGAACAAACAAAATTTGAAAAAAAGCTGTTAAGATTTTTAAGATAGTTTTCGAGCCTGAATTTTTAATTTCGATTTTTCAATCGCCCAAGTTTTATAGAAGAATATTAGCTATAGATGTTCCAATATTATATATTAAACAACAAATTTGTTATCAACAAATTATTTCTTGAAAAAATGTTGACTATGATTTTCCATAATCATACGTTTTATGTAAAAAAACATGAAATTTATCGATCAATTATGAATTTTGCTGAAATCATCACTCACTTCCCGATTAAAAAGATTCACATCGAAAAAAACAAATTCTTCCGTCCACAGATTCCCGAATAATGCATTTGTTTATTAAATTTGTTTTAACAAATCACAGAATTGATAAAAAATTATAAATCATAAGAGAAATTCTTCTATGTAATATTTTTTTCATTCAATTCTCTTGCAATAGAACTTGGAAAAACGTATATTTATGGAAAATCGTAGAAAAAATTTGTTTATAAAAATGGGCATTTTTTGTCAGATCCGTTTATTTATAAAAAAATTGAAAATATAATTCCAAAATTAAGCTCAATAACACTCTAAGAAATCTTATTAACTTTTGTTCAATTTTTTTCCAAATCGGTGAATATTTGTGGGCTGTAAGTTATTTGGAACCAAAAAAGTAATTTTTTTCCCACTTTGCGGCCCTCCTTTAGATACATACACCAAACTCTCGCTTTCAGTCAAGTGTCGGGGGTTGCATTCAAATGATTGGAAATTGGAAACTAAAACTAAACTAAATGTAGTAAATGCAATATGCTGATATATTACAATATAATGCAATAGTTAATACTAATACTAAAATTGTTATTAAGATTTTAGTTTTTGAAGAATATATTTACCTAATCAATTTTAACGTAAGGTCCTAGCAACATTTTCTGAAGAAAAAATTTTTTGTTTGAAGGTTTTAAATTTGGAAAGCTTCTCTTTTACGTGATATGAAATGATAAAATTTTATTATCCTCTCAAGATTTCTCTTATCGTTATCAAGAATTGGAAACGAACTTCTTCTGGAATAAAAATAATGTTGTCATTTAAGCTTTTAAATCCTTCATTTTTCATTATAACATATTATTATTATTATTATTATTATTATTATTTTCGGTATCAAATCTCTGCCAAGTAGTTGAAAACATAGAAAAAAATGCTGGTCACGTAAGTGGAGTTGATTTTGCATAAAATTTGTGCCAATAAAAAAATAACTTTAAAGAAATGCGGATTTTCAGTTATGTAAGAAAAAAATGCATCCAGATTCATTAAAAAAGACGAATTTCTATGCAAAATATTTTAATTCTAAAGCGAAGAAGCTTAATAATTGTTAACTCAATAAGATCCAAGAATGAAGATTTCAAAATCAATAATGTAATCTTTGGCGAGCTTTAATATTACATCTATTCTTGAAAATATCTTTTAAAAAAATTTAATTCTAGTATTTATTTAATAGAATTAGGTGATTGCATTTTCAGATTAAAGCTTAAGTCCAATAGCCTTGTGTCAATTTTTATGTAATGTCAATATAGGTATGTGCGATGACAATAATAATGTCACAAATACAATATGTAGCATGAAAAGTAAACTAATTCTAATTTTTTTGGTAATTAATTCAAAAGAAACTGAAGTGCTCTTAAAAAATAAAATTCTCCTGTGTCTCTGATGAAAATTTAATTGAATAATGATAATTAATTAAAATGTTTGTAAATACAGTTACACACAAAATTAATGCTCAATTTCATTCAGAAGAGTGACACTTGAAATTAGCTTGAATAATAATAAATTAAAATAAAAAATAGTTCTTCATGCACATGTTTACGACTTGATGATGACTTTTAGAATATCTAAATTTAAAACAAAGGGTATTCATTTCCATAATAATAATTTAATTCAAATTGTACCGCTCATGTGCGCATGATTAGAAGGATCAAAAAGCCGCTACGATCATAGCTGCCATGGTTCGTTTCTTTTTTTATCATGTAACTGCATAATGACTAAGCGTTATGGAACTGTTTGTTTAATATCCTTTAAAATTTGGAAAAAAGACGAGTGTTCAACTGATATAAATGATAATAATATTTTGCAGTTGTCAGTGGTAAAGAACAAATTTCACGATTGAATGATCGAAATATGAGTTCAATGACAATTTTTATAATAAACGTTGTCTCTCTAAAGTTATTAATTTTTAAGATAAAAGGGATTTAATGTACAAACGAAAAATGCCTTTTAAGTCATAGTCCTGTTTTTTGAAAGTAATGTGTTTTATTACGAAACCTTTGACAAGGAGCATTCTTCAATCAGTAGCAAATATATTTTTGTATAATTTTGAAGGCAAATAATTGATTTTTATATAATTATGAGTCAATGTTTAAGTAGTCTTTTCAACTTGACACAGCTTCACAGGAAAGACCCAGTGGGCACAAAGTTTGGCGACGTCTTTAGGACATCGTTACGACATCTTTACGACATCTTTACGACATCTTTACGACATCTTTACGACAACTTTACGACATCCTATGTCCATGTCGTTAAGGTGTCTTTACGATATCGTAAATAAGTCGTATGATCTGACTATGTCTTTACGCTATCGTAAAAACACCGAAACGACATGGACATAGGATGTTGTAAAGTTGTCGTAAATATGTCGTAACCATGTAGTAAAGATGTCGCCAAATTTTGTGCCCACTGGGGAGACACTAAGCAGTCAAAATTTGCATAGTGTTTATTTTAATCTCTCTAAAACCAGTGATATGATTTGTAATCAAAATCTATTAAAATCCGCACCTGTAGAGGTAACAGAAAGATCTTAAATAGAATCGCATCTGACTATTCTTGTACACCCTACCAGGTTATGATATAGTTTAAATAATTTCTAAAGTCATTTGGAATAAATTCATAATTTTTTTTTTCATTTTATTCCCCGTAGAATTATTAATGTTAATTTTGAAAAAGAAAATTTTGAGATCACTACGCGCTCATGCTAGGTCACCAGGGTGTAGGCAGCCTATTGTACCTAATGACTGGCGATCTCGAAAAAAAATTTTATTCACTCATACAAAATCGAGAAGCTCGTCATTGAGAAATCATAGATTCCGCGCTGGAAGTTTTGAACTCTTAGAAATCTTGGAAATCTTTCGCCAAGTGTGGACCATTCAGCCTACAAAGCTCTTACACACTTGTGATGTACACACTGCCTTAGTGAGTCAAACTGAGAGCCGACTCCATCCGAACGCCGCCGAGCTTAGCCGAGTATGGTTTCTTCTGAAGATTCTCGATCGCGAAAAGTTCAGGGAATCTCGGCACTCCCGGCAATCTCAAGGACATCTTAGCACTTTTTATGACAATTCGATTGAGACTACCGCATTCATAGTTTTAAGATTTATAGATTTCTCAGTGAATCGCCTCTTGTGCAACATAATTCATCACCCATACAAACAGGATACCTTTATGCCTCCTGCCGTCATCACCCATCTCAAAAACAATCGGCAATCTACTATACTTCCTTGTATACAGAGCTGACTTCAGAACAAATAAAGTTAACTTACAAAAGGATCTAAAAATGTTAAACTAATCATAATACAGAGCGATTACAAAAAGAACAAATTGATGAAGCTATTTATTTATTGTAGGCAATGATGAAATTTTATTTTTAGATCTAACAAACGATGTTAGGCTATGTGATATTTATTATCAAGAAAAATAAAAAATTGACATAAAGTAACATAATCATATTATTTTTCCTAATTTAAAAAATGATTTACTCTATTAGCTAGTACTGTGTATTTGCACTTTATAATTGTATTATCAGAGTTCTAAAAAAAAGTAATGGCTTTAATCTCTTTAGCAGTTTCCGCACAGGCTTTCCCTTCTTTTTCAGTATCCACTGTCGTTTTGGTTTCTTTTTGTGTGTTTAAGTTTTTGTTGGTTGCAAATTTTGAACATTGCATTAATATTGCAGAAGTTCACCCGAGAATTATTTAATGAATTATGTTTGAAAAATGTCATATTCAGGTTCATTCCTTCGTCTGTAAACAAAGGTAAAACATCCTTCATTCTGTTTTAAGCCCTTAGATAATATCTTTAGCCTATCTGCTTTATGTGCCTATTTGAAACAAAGTGTCACATTTCACTGATTTTTTAAGTTGTTACATGCAAAATATTTTCTACCTCGTACTAAGAGAGATCGGCCAATTTCCTAAATCGTCGATTTATTCGTCGCTGCTGATTCTTGGAACAAGTCAATGCACTAAATGCTTTGCCTGTCCGCCCAGTGCCTGTCCAGTTAAACAAACTTAATAATCTAGGAAATTCGATGTCCTAGGGTACAAGATAGTATCAGCTTGTCAAGTCTCAACTCATAATTTCAGGAGTCAGGTTATACACGCCTTAAAGATTGAAAATCACGTCTTAATTTCAACCTTGTTTTGGGAACTAGACAAAGTCGACGCTTGAAATAGGGGGCCGAAAACCCCCCTTCTTGAGATGTTTTGTCCTCTAGCTATTGACAAATTTTTTGTAGAATAAAAGTAATCATATCGTTAAATTCATAAGACTTTAAGCTTTCAGATTCCTTTTATTAAACATTTCAGAGATTTCTTGAGTGAGTTAAAATCAAAATAAATAAGGGACCCCAACCTTTGACGCCGAATTTAGTCGCTATATCTGTCGCCATTTTAAATTTCTACAATTCGACAATGAAGCTTAAAATGAATTTTCAAGCGTTGGGTTGTAATTGTAAATATGAAAAATAAGTAAAATCTTAGGAGTAACCTCGCATGGGAATAGAACTTGATCCATATATCGCTTATTTATATTATTGGTATCATTATTCTGTTTGAATTAATGAATATCCAAAAAAGTTTGTAAGATGAGTGATTTAGTATTAATCAACCCGTTATTAATAAAGTGGGTTTATTTGGTATCTTACAATCGCCAAGTGTCAATATTTTGATATCCCATATTTGAAAACTGCCAAAAGCAATATTTGTTGCATTTTTTCTACCTATACCTTGCTCTATTGATGGAAATTTTCTCAAAAACAAATATAATTAGCAAATTCACTTTAGATTAATAAAAATGTTTCAAACGGATTACCTAACTACATTGATTCAATTACCAAGACAAATAATTCAGTAATATTGTCATCTTTTATATTTCTAGTAATTAAATAAATTCATTTAATGATTTAGTCGTTAAGGGATGTAACATTGAAAATTAATCACAAGCAAAAACTGAAGTATAAGAATTGTCATGAGAAAGGGGGAGGGTCGATAAGGCCGGTTTTTGGCCTAATTTATTTTTGGACCAAAAAATCTGAAAAAATCATGGTAGTATCTTATAAGTATCCCGAGTCGA
>NC_046657.1:43912622-43918432 GCF_010883055.1 Belonocnema kinseyi
GACTCGGGATACTTATAAGATACTACCATGATTTTTTCAGATTTTTTGGTCCAAAAATAAATTAGGCCAAAAACCGGCCTTACCGACCCTCCCCCTTTTCCAGGGAGATGTAATAACTTCATTTTTAGCCTTTTTAACCTATAAGATTCCTTTTTTCGGTCAAATGTAATTCTCAATGTAAGAAAAGGTGATTTCGCTGAGAAGTGAAACCCTGTAGGCAAAAAAATTTAATTTGTTAAAAAAAAAGTTTTGAACCGCCCACAGACACACGGTCCTGCAGGGTATGGCAATGTGGGTAGATTCTTCACGTCAGGGTCTAATAACTAAAGCCGCACCATGCCAGGGTCAGTCTCTTGTTACCTGCAACGCTGTCCAGTTGATACCAGATCAGCATCCAACTGCTTATGTTCTCGAGTCGACGCCATAGACACCATCCATGATCTATGATAGACATAATACGCTTTTTAGAAGCCATTCGGATGTCTCTTTCTAACTTTTCCAACTCAACACTAACAAAATTTAAGATCTTAATTCAGAAGCAGAACCCCCCTTTGGTTTCCAATCAAAATTCCAAGCTTTATTTCAACCACATTACTAACCTAGACTCACAAAAAATAGACCCAGATATCCTCACAACTCCTAATACCATAGATTACGAGTGCTTAATCAAATGACGTTAGACTCTAGTCAAGGTCACAGTAACCGAATGTTCGAATTCCCCACAGAAATTGTGGAAAAATACTCAGCAAATAATAATAATAATAATAAGTACCAACTCAGACGAAAACAATAATCTAACAAACTTGCAAATGAAAAGACTAAAAATTCAAATTGTCATCAGTGTGGTTTAACGGGAAATTTTAAAAGAGATTGCTTACGTTATGTGTGCAACCAGGGAAACAGGATGGGCAGATGTTAGAAAATTATTTCCTGGTTTGTTTGATAGAGATTCCACACATTTTTACGTTAGCACAGAATTGCTGGAAATAATACAGAATTTCAAGTATTTAATTTTTAAACCCGTCTCGCGAAAATTAATGGTCGTGAACGGTAAAACGATCGACACAATTACAATCGGTAAGCATTCTTGGTACAGATATGTTCAAAGCCCTACGGATGTCCCTATGTTCAGACTCAAAAACTTAGCGGCTACCAGGAAGTTCCCTCATCCGTTATCATATGGAAGCCAGTTCCAAACGCGCTACCCACCCCGGTGACTGCGATTAGAACAGAAAATATACCGGACATTACTGTGACAAAGAATAAGTAAATTAAAAGGGCAAATATTAGGGATAAACCACTAAAGTACTAAAGTACTAAAGAAAGTAACACTGATAGTCCAGCGTTAAAAAATAGCGAAATCCTTTTAATACCGATCAATTCTAACCAACCTCCAAGAAAACAAAACGCCCAAATTCCTGCAAGAAATCCTACGAAAAATATTTCTTTCCTAATAAGCATCCCCACGAGCAACAAACCCAACTCCTAGAGATCATCCACATACAAGTCACTAGCGACGGCTAAAGCACACAAGACTCATTTAATATAATAAACACAGAATTAAGAGGTAAAATAAAGAAAATAAGTCAGGAATTTTTTTTTATAATAGCAAATGTGGGAAAACATATAAGAATAAAATAGTAATCTTTAGAAAAATAATCAAGTTACTGATAAAGAAAAGTATAAAGCGATTAAATTAAATAACATTACAGCTAGTTTAGGTAAAATTGACGAAAAAAATCTTGCTCGCCAGAAAACTGAGAAGATATTTTTGAGCTTGACTGGTCGAACCTTATAGTTATGATAAAAAAACAAATTTGGCGCCCAACTAAACTTCCCACAATTTATTTGTTCCGATCTTCTAGAAGGGCGTTGGTCAAAACTGGATGTTCTAAATTTTCTCCATCTTGAGAAACGAAGTTTTGCATGCTGATATTGGATATAGTTTTATGAACGTGCGTACCATAAAAGGAGGATATTTTTGTTCATTTGATGATGGTAAAATGTCATTTTAGTTTTCAATTTAAAAATTGTGTGTAATTTAGAAAAAAGTAAGGGAGGTATATAGCCTCGTTAGAACGTTCGAGGATACCTGTTATTTGAAAGCTCCACTTTCGATGATAATAGTGGATTGTACAAGCGGATGCCTTTAAAAAATTAAAATTCTAGAACGGATTATAAAAACTAAACAAATACAATAAATAAAGTTTTCAAGATTAATAATCTGCGAGGAAAGAAAAAAAATATAAAAACCAAGCAGCATCCGTCAAAGAAATTGGCTCGCGAAATTACAGGCAGAGTGACTTGAATCCTGTTTCTTTGCATCAAGAAAATATTCTTGATTTAAAAGATATAGATTCGTTAAAGACTGATTAGTCGTTAAAAGAAATATTTATTTGATTCAATGAGTTCGATTCTTTGAATTGATTCGGACGCGTTTTAATAAATTTATGTCCATGCTTGAATCAAGTATCTGGTTAATTTAAATCAAATAAGAAATGATTTAACTCCAAATAATAATAATTAGATTGAAAATATATTTATTTCTTACAAAGAGTTCAAGCATTTATACAAATGAAGCATTTAATTAGATCAACAAGATATTGTTTTTTGATAAATATCTATTTCTTTAGTTTAAGGATGTATTTCATTCGATTACTAGAATTGAATTATTTATAACCAAACAAACCATACGAAAAAAATTCGTTCGTCAAAATTTACAGTTATGCTTATGCGTCTATAGAATAAATTCCGAGAAACTTTTTTGCTATTGGCAACTTTATATTTTTTAAACAATTAATTATTTAAATCAAATCACGTGAAAAATAATGTTTTCAACGTGTTGAATCGCAAAAACGTCACGTCCACTAAATTACTGAAATTACAAAATAATGAATAATGAAAGTACAATTCTTATTTCAAGGCACTAATAGTCACTGGTAAATGGGAGGAAATTAAAAGTTACGTGGTTATCATAATGACTTACCTGCTTATCAACATCTATGTAGCCCAAATAAAGCCTGACCAAATCATTTTGACTGGTGACTGACAGTTTGTAGACGACACAGCACGTTGCCCTGGATGAGAAAAAAGAGTCTCTAAATTATGCTTTTCCCCTAGATTCTCATAATTAACCTTTGTGGCTCAAATTTGTTGCAGCTCAATTTAACATTGATTTTGTTGTACTTTGTAGGGTCGGCGATTTTCTGTGCACAGTTATACACCAGTTATTTATTGTAAAGCATTATAACATTCCATCTAAATGTTACGAAGTAGGTAAATATACATGAAAGATTTCAAAGATTAAATGGATTTCAAGAAAATTTTTTTTATAATTACAAAAGATTTTACAAAGATTTTTATGTGAAATATGTTAAAACAGTTTCAGAAATAAGAAGTTTTTAAAAATATTTCAAAGATTTCATAAAGATTCCAAAGTACATACACATCATTCCTAAATTAAATAATTGCCATTCCAATTCGTTTTATATACAACATCCTTAAATATGCCCCGTATGCACTTATTTAATACCGATACCGGCTCATTTAGGATTTTTAGCTATTTTTTTGCCAATATGGAAACTTTTTAAATTTATTTTTCAATAATACACATTTCGAATTGTTTTACAATGAATCCACATTGAATGCGTGTTAATTTTGGACAAAGTCGGATACGGATTGATAAAAAGATGTCGATTGCAAGAAGGGTAGAAATTTACCAAATATTATAGATATATTATTGTATTTACCAATAGAATTAAAGATGACCACCAATGTGAAGACCAATATATGAACAAGCTTCATTTTTGTGCAGTGGAGGAATCCCCGATTACTTTGCTGACAAAGAATTTGAATAACAGTCTGTCCAATGAGGAATGCTTTTTAAAATATTTCGCACTGTCTCAGGAGCAACGTCACGCTCATCACTAGTTTGACGTAAACTAAGGTGTGGGTTTTCAACAAATGTTTGGGCTATGTCCATCTGCATCTCCTCAGATCCTGCAGATTTTGGCTGACCAGTTCTCTGAAGGTCCTTGATAGATCCATGATTCATAAAGCGCCTTACAGTTTTTTCAATTGTTGATTTTGAGACAGGATTTAACCCTTCTCCATTACGAAAAGTGCGATTAAAAAGCAAACGAACTTGATCATAAGATCGAAGTCGATCTCCCCAAGCGCGCATCATTAATACAGATACCCTCTCTCGTTCCGAAAGTTTAGCTTGCGCCATAATAATCTTTTAGCGAAAGATAGTAAGTATGTACTCGTATACGTAAATTTAGGTTCTATTCGTAATATTCGTATGGAAAAACGGTATAGAACTTATTGTATCGACTTAGGAATTGACTTAGGTATCGAAAACCGGTATAGGATTGTATAACTCTTTAGAGAGGAACAGAACTCTCACCAGAACACCTGGAACTTTTAATGAAAAATTTCCTTATGATTTTACAATATTAAAAATGCTGTAACCAAGATCAATACAGAGCTCACTAATGAATTTCTCGTTGAAATTTACTTCAGGAATTACACTGACCTCTTGGAAAACTTTGTTAATCTCAAATTACCTCTAACTGACCTTGACCGTTACAATTGACCTATGACTTAGGTACGTACCTGAACGTAGAATTTTCCGCTCTATCGATTGCAGATGTAAAAAAGGGGGTTCTATTTAAAAAAACAAAGTTGACCTTCGAAAAGCCATGAAGGTCAACTTCAAGGTCAAATTGAAGGTCACCATTGAATTCTTCGTTGAAATTTTCTTCAGGAGTGATCTTCACTTTTTTGAAAATATTATAGTACTAAAAAATATTACTAAAAAATTGTTATCTAGGGATTTTTTAGGTCTCTGAAGCCGAATCCAGTGTGAAAATTTCTAAATTCAAAATGTCGGATTCAATATGGCGATTAAAATTGTGAAATTTTGGCCAAAATAACTTAAAATTATTTCCTTCGAGTGTTTGATGTCGCTGAATGCAAATAAAGAATTAAAATGGCAACATTCAAAATGGTGGATCAAATATGTCGATCAATAGTGTGGAATTTCAGCCAATATTCTTTAAAATTGGTACCAGGAGGTTTTTCAGGTCATTGAATCCAAATCTGCTTTCCAATTTACACAATTCAAAAGTTTGGGTACCCTGACGGTTTTCAGGGTACTTTATTAAAGTAAGTCTCCTCGCTTCTCACTAACAAAAATATTTTATCTTTGTCGGAATTACTTCAAAAGAGCAATAACTTTTTTTGGAAATGGTTGCGATTACTTTCGAGAAATTGGTGTTTTTGATATCATTACAGGACATACGCAGTCAGCAGTGCATGTAACAGATCGATCATAGTATGTTTTCTTACAATTTTTCTTGTATTATTTTTCCTGCAATTTTTCAGAACTTTATTGCATGATTCTTGTGCTTTCTCTGAGTGTCGACCAATCAAGAATAAAGCATTTTCTTTGATCGTAGAATCGTTCCATTGCAGAATTCTTAGTTTTTATATGATACACATAGTGGACAAATATCGAAGTGATTAAGAATTCGAGGCATGAGGGACGAAATCAGAGGTTTAAGTTCATTTTCATTAATTTGAGTCTCCATAGAAGGTGGTCGAGGAGATAAGGAAGAGAAAGGTTGAGAAGGACGGGGTGTAGTATTTCCTGAATGATTTTAAAGGCAGACAACATTGCCAAGAGGTTTTAGGAAAAGTGAGAATTATTAATGAAAATCCTTTATTAAATTTGACGTAATTAATTAATAAGTTAAGACTGATTAATATATTAGGATGTTAATATCACATGTTTTCATCAAACGGTT
>NC_046657.1:43918532-43933783 GCF_010883055.1 Belonocnema kinseyi
ATGAAAAGAGGTTGAGGTTCTAGGATGTAAGCGGGGCCTGTTGACAGCTTGGCTGAATTTTAGCAAATATTTTGTGCCGGAAAGAATAGGGTTGGCATCCGTATCACCCAAAGAGAAGAAGTTTGCAAAGATGAAGGGTGCAGAAGAGGGATCATAAGTTTTTAGATTAGATGCAATGCCAGACTCAATGTACCGTAGTCCTTAGGGGAAAGCTCTTTCCTTTTTATATAGATAAGTCGCTTTCTTAACGCTTGAATCAAATTGATCTGAGATTCTGCGTATTTCTTTTTCCTCAAGGTACAATGGGTATTGTTTATCAACAGCCCAATGTGGGCCTTTGCAACTTATACAAAGTGAAGGGTTCGGTCTGTTAAGCAAAATCCTGCTTTTCATGTTGTTTCTCGCTAAAAAATAAGCACATTGGATTATATCATTGAGCTTTCACGTGATCATGCCTAGAACATCCATAATACATTTAGGGGTCAGAATGTAGGGTGTCACTCGATACATTGTGTAGTAACATCTGATATCTCGGGGAGGATTTGGTTCATCATGCGTGATTAAAACAGTTTTCAAAGGGACCAGATTACCTTCCTCATCCTTCTTAGAAAGACGAGATACATCGAGAATTGGGATGGAAGATATGACATTAGTTTTAATCTCCCCCATTGAGAGATCTGTGGGAATACATTTGCTTACACTAATACAAGAGACTCGGTTATTCAAGATGAAAGCGTTTAATTTAAGGCAGATTGAGTTAGGTTGTCAATTATGCGATTAGCTCCTTCACCAAAATTACACAGAATAGTAAATCGATTTTTCCCTTTCTTTTTCATGTCATTCACCACGTTTTTAAAGGATTTATGAAGGATTTTCCCTACACTGTAACTATCTATAGGGTTGTTATCACCGGTGTCTACTTCTACGGAGTAAGGCCCTTTGTTAGATCTGTAGTACCGGTTTTAGAGTCTAGGGGTTCTAATGGGATTAGCAGTTTCATCAGATTCTGTATGCCTAGTTTTAAAGTTATTAGAACCATTTTAATCAGACTGCTTTTTTTTCCTGTGGAAATTCTTGCGAGAAAAATAGATGCACTGGCGTTGAACAAACTAAACTCTGAAGATAATAGACATTCTTCCTTCAGGAATGGTTCAGAAAAATGACTAAATGTTAGCAGATTACACTCTAATTTATATATTAAGGAGAGCCACAAAGAACATGACCGGTCAAGATTGCCGCCATCTTCCTTTTCAGCTTTTGAGTTGATGTCCGTGCTGCCCCACAATGTATCGTGAGAGGTAGCATCACATCCTAGCAGAAGAGGAAAGCCCCTTACCTTGCAATATTCGTGCAGTGTACGTACTTCCACTAATGAGTTGGTATCGCTTACATATGAAAAGTAAGCCGATTCCAAGACAAGCCCTCTTATTCCTTAAAGATCCGTGACTATGACCATGAGGTCTCTCGAACATAGTTCAAGCAGCAGGAAAACGTTTAGCCACTTGGCCAGTATGCAAGCATTTGAATTCGCCGCCTAGGCTAGCGGTAACAAAAACCAGCCCCCCCCCCCCCCTAAACCCTTAATGTTATCTTGAACTAACTGAGGTTTTTGAATTAGTAAGAACATGAGAGTTAAAGGAGAAAATATTAGAATCAAAGGATGAATACTTGCTATTCAAACATAGATTACAAAAAAAGGAGTCGAAAATATCGAATTGCAATAGCAAAATACAAGTCATAACTTAATTATAAAATGGAGGAAGGGATCGCCAGTAAACATTTTTAAAGGGCCAAATACAACAGACACATGTTAATAGAATATAAATAACGGTAACTGCATTTTTGAAATAATAAAATGAGATAAATGGATACTAAAAGGTCAGGAATAAAATACAGAATTAACCATCAAAGGCGGGGAGGGGGGGTATTATAACAGATATGTAAAAGAGGATTCACAATCTGATAACATAAAACATTCACAACAACAGAAGAGATATGGCTTATTACAACAGATACACGACGTTTTCCCTAACAAATAGATGAATAGTTAAAAAAGGAGAAAACCTCGCAATACGTCATGACAAAAAAAAACATAATAACTTACGCAAAAGCCATTCGTCCATCTTATTATACCGTCCTTCCTTCGTTGGTCCTTATCAGCCGCTCCTGAGAGAGGAAGACATTTCGAACTGCTTCCGGCGAGAGGAAGTGAGAGGTCGGAATCGTTCCCCCGATGTTAGTCTGCTGTGTTCTCCTTACGGCAGGAGTAGAGTTGACGTTGCGATGCTGCCGATAAAAGATGACTTGAGATGTGAAGATTTGCTGAATGTGAAGGTGAGGATGATTCAAATCGATCATTTGCGTCGCTGGTGAAACTGCATGACTCTCGCTCGAGTATACGGATTTAAGGAATTTAAATAAAAAATGAAGGCAATCTTAAATCCTTAAAATTAAAATTGAAAACACATACCATATAGCAATAAAAGAGTAAGACATAAAATAAAACATAAAAAACAAATGAAGAAATGCCGAATTTTCTTATTCTCTGTGTAAACACGAAAGCTGTCAGTTAAAAATCTTTTACTCGAAAGTGAATTTGTGAGTTGCAGAAAATCACTCTTTGTGGTTTCAACAGTGGCCGTTTCTATTAATCACATTTTTGTATAAATAGAATAATAGCCGATATCTCATTTTCATTCTAATTTGTTATTTATTCATCTTCAGATCAAACAAAAATGGTACATATCTGTGCACAATTTTCACGCAATCTACTGTTTTTTATGTAGGAAAAATAGAAAAATTTAAATAAATTTCTATAATTTTTCCTTATTAAAAAAATGATTCACCTTATTGCCCAATCCTGCGCATTTGCACTTTGAAATTGTATTATTCGGGTATCTCTGCAAGGCTGAAGAATGGGCCTTCTGATATGTAAAGACGGAAAAAACAACGATTCAGAGGTTCTTCCTCTTCTATCCCTACAGTCACGTTGGCAATGTCGCCATCTATGCGCACTTTAACTCTTCCGAAGCAATTATTAAGATCCCTTCGACGAGCGTTAAGTGGGTGCAAAAAATGATTGATGATGATTCCAACGATGAAACCATTCTCTATTCCTGGCTCGTAAACGCCTGGACCCATACGCGCACGCACGTGTCGACCATTTACAATGAGTTCATAATGATTAGCACCAATAAGCCTAATGGGTTCAGGATGAACTGCGTTGTCTTTGAATGGGAAAACTAATTCTGCAAAAAGAGTGGAAAGAGGTTTATTTTTATATTCATTTTTACATTCATTTAGTAAATTATAGCTCTTATTTTACTCAGCAAAAAACTTCTTCTTTGTAATTGATTTCGTAAGCTTACAATGAGTTAAATAGTTCACGTGACTGATTTTATTACTAATGTCTCGCACACTATTTGCCACGTTCATCTGAGAGAGATCGAGCAATTTCGTAGGTTATCAGATTAATTGGCCCAACTATTTCTTGAAACAAATCATTGCACTTGAGGATTTCACTGTCCGTCCAGTGGACATGTAGTGCAACTAGTTTAGTAATTTAAGAAATTCGATCTCTTAGAGTAGAAGGTAGAATAGTATATTGTGCTACAAGTGCAGATAAGATAGCTTTACTCGAATATTTAAGTTTATTGTACAATTCAGAAGTCGATCTACGAGGAGCTATAGGGGCGTTGGAGGCGAGCCGGAAACAAGTCGATGTTGAACTAATGGCAAATCTTGTAAACTTCACAAGAGATACAACTGCCTAATTTCTGAACGTGCGGCTCATAATACTCTTTTCGACACATGCAAAGAATTTTGGATACGAGAATTTCCGGGAAGATTACACAGTAAATCCCAGGAATATTACTTATCTGAAGTAATATCTATATATTCTATATTTTTTTTGCATTTATTGTTTATGAGCATCACGCAGATGGAATACTTCCAACTGCGCACGTGCCAATTAATGGTTCCATTAAACTAGCATAACCACAATCGAAATGCCAAAAACCACCTCTTTGGAAAAAACCACCGCTCTTGAATGCTAAATAACATTAAAACCAACCATACTTACAGCTAAAAATTCAAACCACTAGGTCAAAATTCAGTTTTAAATTATCAAGAAGCTCAAATTCAGGTTCAATTGTTACAGAGAAATTTGGAAGAGATTTTTTGCAATGTCGTACTAACAGTGTACAGAGAAGTTGGTTTTTGAAGGGAAGGGTTGAGTCCAAAAATTTGAATTAGTGTTTTTGAGAAGCCCAAGAATCAGTGCCTCTATTAAAACTGCAGTATTATATAAAAGATCATTTTTTAACCAAGGAATTTCTGCGCTGTAAGAAGAGGGTGCTTTTTGCATCAAGTGTTTGAACTTAAAATTCAAAGTTGTTATTTTTAAGAAGCCTAAAACTCCTGGCTCTGCACATTGAGAAGGTACCAGCCGTGCAAGGCTTGATTTCAACTTGCAGATTCGGGAATTTTCCATCTGTATGCTTTCACAGTTAAAAGGGTACCATCAGTGCAAGTTTAAAATGACACGTGCACAGTTGGGATGGTACCATATGTGAACGTATATATTTCGGCACACTTCCCACTCAGAACATTGGGAAGTAAACCTTTATTTAAATTTGAATGGTCTCAAATGAGAAAGAAACATACTAAATAGCGATTATCAAATACAAGCCCATTGCTGATTCGTTTTTAGTTGACAGTTTACCTTTTTTAATTAAACATTCAACCACTCGGTTGAAAACAAAACTTTTTTTGTTAAAAATGTAGTTTTCTGATTGAAGATTCTTGATTTTTGTTGAAAAAGTTTTGGTTAAAAATTAAACAATTTCTGTTAAAAATTTAAGTATTTTAGTCGCAATTAATTTTTTATCTGAAAATTAAAGTTTGCAATTTCTTATTGTAAATTTATCCTTTTTAGTTAAATTTAAATTTATTTTTTAAATTCATGTATTTTGCGAAATATTCGTCTTGTTGGTAGAAAACTAAGCTTCTTCGTTGAGCTTTTAAATGCGCTTTCGAAATTGGTTGTTAAAAATTAACATTTAGGGATTTCATGATCTTCGGGGAGAATTCGAAAGATTTCAAGGGAGCAAGAAATGGTCGGGGTATTAAAAATAATTTTAGAGGATTACCTGAGGTTCAACAATTTTAAAATCAAATTACATTTATTTCACATTTTAACAAATTTCATTTATTTAACATTTTTTAATATATTGTGTCGTCTTGACAAAAAAAAACAATAGTAAACTTTTTAAATCAAATATTTATAACCTTTACGACAAGGTTTTTTAGTCAAACCAATACAAGATATATCTCATTCTCCTTAACAATTACCATATATTTTAATGGCGAATGATTCCAAAACTTAAGCATGGGCAGCCTGCCCTATTTAAAATGAATTCCGTCTTCAAGAATACTTCTCGCTAACTTGAGAATTCAAATGAATAAAATTTTTGCAATTATTTATTTTAAATAAATATAAATACAAATTTTCAGCAATGCGACAACAATATCGCATGAAATTTAAAAAAATAAGTTACAATGAATGACAAAACAAAATGAAAACAAAAGTTTTAAGTTAATCTATCTTGATTAATTTCTAACTAATGACAGGTTTGAGGTGAGATTTTATTAATTAGTATATACTTTTGTCTCTAGTTTTCTATTTTATGCAATTTGTTGCGTCAGAATATTGATTAGTTATAATTAAAAACATAACGTAATTAGCTCAAAGGACGTCCACCTATCTCCATGTAACTCTACATGATATTTGTGTATGATCTACCACCCCCACTCCTTTTGAGTCACGTGATTTATGGATACTCCCAAAGATTAGGCAATATGAAATGATACAATTTTATTATGTTCTCATGGTAACGAATCACTGCCAAGTAGTTAAACAAATTAAAAAAGGTTCTTAATACAAATACAAAAAAAAGATAGAAAATGGTAAAAACATAGCATAATCAAATTGTCAACTAATAAAAAAACACTTGAAAAAAGTCGCCTGTAAAACAATAATTTTATTTGAATAATAAAAATCGTCGTAAATTGTAAAACTTTATTGGTCAAATGGTTGAATTTCGCGCTTCACGCACGATAATGGGTTACCTCGCGCTTCGCGCTCGAACAAAATTACACCTCGCGCTTCGCGCTCGGTTATTTATTCTTTGCATTTTGAATGCTTGAAAAAAACTTTATCAAAAAGATCTCTTTTAGATGGCAGTATTTATATGCGTCTTTATATTCTGAATTGTCTACTTAATTAAGTATAGTCAAAGATTAAGTTTCTCAAAGCTCTGTAGGCTTTGAGGTACACATTTTAATCGTGACCCTCGCGCTGCGCGCTCGATTTCCGACAGACATTTGTAAACTGGTTTTGTTGGATTTTTTTCTCGTAACTTTCGTCGTTTTTCCAAATATTTTTTTTATTTTTTTTTTTCAACGTTATTTTTCACGAATAAAGCAAAAAGTACGCGTCCTATCAAGAATTGATTCTGAACGAAATTGTACATATTTTTGGGATAACCATTTTTGTTGATTTATCTTTTTTCGTATCCTACATAGTTTGTTCATAAAATGGATTTTTTTATATTCCATTATTTTTTGTGCAATCAAAATTTGAATTTTCGATTTTTGAAGAAAATCCAAAAATTTGTTATGATAATCTTGTAGGGCTTCCAAAAATAAATGTTTTTCTGTTCTTGACTTTTTTCATATATCGTGCGTTTTTCGGCTTCAAATTTTGATTTTCGGTTGATTACAAAAATTTTGAAAACATAACTCTGAGAATTTTCTTTTTATCGAAAAAAGTCATAAGGATAAATTGTTTGTTCTTTTTACATTCTTATCATTTATGATTGAGAAAGTATTAGAATTGTCGGAAATTTGACATCACATTTTTTCAACGGATCTCCACGTTTATGGACCCCTGAATCCGAAAATCAGGTTTTCACGATGGCGTCTGTCTGTCTGTCCGTCCGTAAACACGATAACTCTCGAAAAAATGAACCAATCAAATTCATCTTTGGCACACTTTTTTTAGGTCCTAAAAGAAAGGACGGGTTCGTGAACCAGCCATTTTTGATAAAAATTCAAAAAGTGAGCGTATTTTGAAAATTTTTGAGACTAATTTTTTCTGAATTTGAAACATCTATGCACGAATATTTATAGTATTAAAAAGAACAAACAATTTATCCTTATCATTTTTTTCGAGAAAAAGAAAATTCTCAGAGTTACAGCGTTTTCAAAATTTTTTTAATTAAACGAAAATCTAAATTTGAATCCGAAAATCGCACGATATGAAAAAAAGTCAAGAGAAGAAAAACATTTATTTTTGAAAGCCCTACATGATTATCGTAAGCAATTTTTGGACTTTCTTCAAAAATCGAAAATTCAAATTTTAATTGCACAAAAAATAATGTAAAATTAAAAGTTCCATTTTGTGGACAAACTATGTAGGATACGAAAAAAGGTGAATTAACAAAAATGGTTTTCCCAAAAAAGATCTACAATTTCGTTAAGAATCACTTCTTAATAGGATGCGTACTTTTTGTTTTATTCGTGAAAAATAACGCTGAAAAAAATTCAAAAAATGTGTGGAAAAACGACGAAAGTTACGAGAAAAAAATCCAACAAAACCTGTTTACAAATGTCTGTCGGAAATCGAGCGTGCAGCGCGAGTGTCACGATGATAAAGTGTACTTTAAAGCCGACAGAGCTTTGAGAAACTTAATCTTTGATTATACTCAATGAAGTAGACAATTCAGAATATGAAGACGCATATAAATACTGCCATCTAAAAGAGATCTTTTTGATAAAGTTTTTTTCAAGCATTCAAAATGCACTCACTTTTTGAATTTTTATCAAAAATGGCTGGTTCACGAACCCGTCCTTTCTTTTAGGACCTAAAAAAAGTGTGCCAAAGATGAATTTGATTGGTTCATTTTTTCGAGAGTTATCGTGTTTACGGACGGACAGGCAGACAGACGCCATCGTGAAAACCTGATTTTCGGATTCAGGGGGTCTCGAAACGTGGAGATCCGTTGAAAAAGTGTGATGTCAAATTTCCGACAATTCTAATACTTTCTCAATCATAAATGATGAGAATGTAAAAAATTAATTAAATCGATTATTTACTCCTCCTGAAAACTTAACTAAATGAAGTTAGTCTAATTCTTAATGGCAACGAAAGGATAGCCTATTCGTTGTAGAACCCATCGATTTGATGTTTTAATAATGTGGTCTATTTTTTAATGAGCAGTATTATCAACATTTTGATTCACTAACGAAAATTCTCCTTTTTATTTCCATTATTATTATTCTTTTGTTATTTTCTGATAAAGTAACCCTAAAGTTTTATTATTATCGAATCATACTGTCAAGAAAAAATTCACAACGTCTAAAAAAATTAAATTTTCAAGATTTCTATTTACATAGATAAGAATATATACGGTACGCATAATATTGCCGGGGAAATTTTTGCGGGCTTACCCTTTTAGGTCCTTCAACATTCTTAATTGTTTTTTTTAATACCCTTCGATAGAAATAAAAAAAACAATTATGCCATAATTTCCTTAATTTACGCTTTACAATTAAAATGATTAATAACTGAATTGAATTTTTTTATTAAAACCGTTTCAAAATATTGAGACAAATTCAACGTCAAAAAAGGAAATAATTTGGAATTTTATATGTCTTCTATATTTGCAGAGCCTATCTACTTTCTTGTGATTCTCTTGACACTGATTGACTTTGCGATCAACCATCTCAACATATGAAAACTTTTTTCTCGCATTATGTAAACTTTCGAAAAGTTTTGTTCTGAATGAATAATTGCTCCAAGTTTTAAACACTTAGGGCCGGCACCACGAACCTCGGTTAAATCGTTGGTTAAGTGACGGTGGGTTGAAGTTAACGCCATAAATAAACTTTGATTATCTTGCTGCGCATTCCAGCACATTTTTGGAGGTTGCGATTAGCTAACCAGATAGTCATTTCGAAATAATTTCTATTTTACTTTTATTCATTCCCGCGATTGGCTATCCGGCGGTCGAGTGGAAAGCAAAGCAATATGGGCGTGCTTTTCAAATCTAGGTTAGGCTATCTGTGATTTGTCATCATACGACCCAAGAACTTTTTACAAAAAATCCGTTCTTTAGGTCTTCAAATAATTCAAGTTTTTGAAGCCGCCGCTAATGGGCCTATATGATTTTAAGGTCATATTCTAAGCTTTCAAAACCTGCAACGGTTTTTTTAAAATTTGCGTTTTGCAAAATTCTGATTTTTTTTCTATTTTTTTCCAAATTTCAATTTTTATTTTAAAAAGGTTTTAACGTTTGACACCAAGAACAGTTACAGCGTTTAATAGATACTTAAAATATGATCCTGAATTTTACTAAATTTTTTGAAAACTAGAAACAGTTCAAAAACTGAATCGGACTTAAAATACCCTGTATCTAAACACAAGGTGGGAAAAAGAATTCTGTAAACGGAGGGTTAAGAATTTGTTATGTAATTTACTGTAATTTCTTCTTTTTGATGGCCTATCGCAGTAACCCCCGGAGATAGGGCTCCATAATATATTTCTTACGAGAATTGTCGCTGCGACCAAAGTAGTAGCAAAACAAGCTGCGCTGGGTTAGCGGCTGTCGCTCAGTTGTAAGAAAACGAAAGCGTTTTCTACAAAACGGCCCTCTATCTGGGTAACTAGCCACCTCCTTTAGTCCGAAATCTGCCCAGTCTCACAGTTTTCACTGTATTTTGTATCACGGTCCTTATGTTCTTAGAATATTACAAAAGAATTTAATAAGAATTTACCTGAGCAAAGTAGACTTAAAAATATTTCATAAAACTACTTCAGATTCATGCCCTTATAATACAAATTTGAGGGGCAAAAATTGAGTTCTAATGCAGTGGAAAAACAAATTATTTATTGCAAGGCATGATAACAATTAATTTTTAAGCACAATTTTTTATTTAGGAAGAATGGAAATTTTGAAATACATTTATATATTTCCGGGTATCTCTACGAGCCTAAAGAATGGGCCTCGTAAAGGAAAATAACGAAAGAAACGATAATTCAGAGGTTCTTCCCCCCCTATCCCTATAGTCACGTTGGCAATGTTGCCCTCTATGCGTACTTTAACTCTTCCGAAGTGATTATTAAGATCCCTTCGACGAGCGTGGAGTGGATGCAAACAATTGTTTATGATGATCCCAAGGATGTAGTCATTCGCTATTCCTGGTTCATAGACGCCTGGGTTCATACGCGCACGCGCATGTCTACCGTTTATAATGAGTTCATAGTGATTAGCACCAGTAAGCATAATGGGCTCAGGATGAACTGCGCTGTCTTTAAATGGGAAAGCTAATTCTGAAAAGAGGTAGTGTAAATAGAAAGTTTATTTTTGTCTTCAACAAACAGTTTCTTCTCTGCAATTAGTTTCGTAAGCTTACAATGAAAAATCAGTATAATCTGTTGGCAAAAAAGGTGTGTTCCTTTATTTTTAAACAAGAGTAAATATCATTAATTCTGCTTTAACCACTGATATAATATCTCCAGCCTCCCTTCTTTATATAAACATTTCAAATGATGCAATTCACCCGACTGACTTTTTCACTAATAACGTTTAAATTTTTTTACACATTGACCTCAGAGAGGTTCACAAATTTTCAAAATTATTAAATTGATTGACCCCACTATTTCTTGAAACAAATAATTGCACTCAAAGACTGACAGTCAGTCAGTTTAGTGCCCATCGAGTGCAACTAGATCATTAATTTAAGAAATTCAGTCTCTTAGAGTATAAGCTGTGATAAAATATTGTGCTGCAAGTACAGAAAATAGGCAGTTTCACTCAAATACGAAGTTTGCTGTACGAGCTACAAGACAATCGACGGGGAACTGTCGGCGCAAGCCTTCAAAAATGTCTAGCATCCCATCAGGCAAATTTATGAGTACTATTAGGAGCGTGCCATTTGTGCATGGTAAAAATTGAACGGGAAGGGTAGACATGTGCACGGAGCGACTGTGCATGAGCCGACCTGTCCAGGGAACAACTTTACACCTGTCCAACCGTGAATTTAGATATCTTGACTTGCACAGATGGTACCCTACCAACAGTTCACGTGAAAAGATGGGATACTCCAAACGGAGCACGTGTACATATGGTACTCTAACCAATCTTGGCCCAAAAATCAGAGTTTATTGACACTGTAAAATTCAGAAAAGATTGTTTCTGGTAAAGGTGTACTTATGGCATGCGAAGGAGTTGGTTTTTGGACGCAAGGGTTGGAGCTCAAAAATCCAAGTCTCTATTAAGACCGTAAAATTCTGAGAAAGATGTGAGATACGAAGAGGGTGTGTCGTGTGTCAAGGGTTGAAATCGGAGTTGTTATCTTTTATATGCCTAAAATGTGCACGTCGAAATTTAGACGTGTACAGGTGGACCAATACCCAGTTTTCCGTCACCTAATTTCAACGTACATAATTGGGTGGTTAGCATCAGTACATGTGCAGATTTGGAAAGGTACCATTTTTGAATAGCTTGATTTCAACTTGCAGAGTTGAGAGTATCATATCTGTGCACTTACACAGTTTAAAGGGTACCATCGGTGTGCGTCTAAATTTCCACGTTCAGAGTTGGGAGGTTACCATATGTGCATCCATATATTTCGAAATACTTCTTATTTAGTATATTGGGAGATGAAACCTTATTTTAATTACAGTGGTCTCAAATAAGAAATAAATATACTGCAAATAAAAATTAAATGGAAAATATTGATAATATTATATTTACCAATAAGATTAGCGTAAACAACTAATAAGGCGCAGGCAATATTAATCGCAGTCGTCATGTTCTGGAACTGAAGAAACTCAATTATGAAGAATTATTTTAAATTAGTTTTATTTTACAAACCATATTTTACCACATTAAATTAGTGTACGCAATTGAGATATATGACAGAACACGACAAATTTGGAGAGCACAAAATAAACTAATTCGCAATAATAATCTTCTCGTAAAAATCGAAAAAATAGTATTTCTGGCATACACTAAGAAAAGCTTGATGATTGCCAATTAGCAATGATTATGTTCTTAAAAGCTGTCAGGCACCAGATCTGAACCAGAATCGAATATTAAGGCGATAAGAAAAAAAACTTTTTTTACGATGTTAATTCCTGATCTTACGTAATTTTTATCAATCTGAGATTTAATATAATGATATGAAAAACCAAATTGGACCCTTAAATTTTTTCGAAAATGTTGAATAAAATTTGGCTGATGGAATAATCAGATTCCTGTAAGAGTTTTTTAAAAAGGTGGATGCATTTGTCTTCAAATGCGCTTATGTGCACCACAATTTTTTTTCAAAGTCTTAATAATTGTCAAAAATACGAAGGCCCTAACACTTCGCGAAGTGATTATCAAATTCAGGGAACATTGTTTATCCATTTTTGATTTGATAGTTTATCTTTTTTAATTAAAAATTCAACCAATTGGTTGAAAGTTAAACTACTTAGTTAAAAATGCAGTATTTTTATTTTTGTTGAAAAGGTTTTGATTGAAAATTTAACTATTTACTTTAGAACTTGTTGTTTTGTTGAGTGGAAGCTTCTAATGTGTCCCCTAAGGGTTTACATTTTTCTTACACCTTCTCTATTCCTTTACAGACCCTCCACACACTTACTTGGTGGTGGAAGGGGGACGTACAGTTTAAGGTGGGTTCCGAACCACCAAGAGCAACAGCCTTAAGTACTTAGAGAAAACCTTTTTCTCTAGAGGTACCGGTCCCACGACTCTCCGGAGATGAACAACTCCCTTGCTAGGCTAGTGTTCACCGCATGGGCCACCGAGACTCTTCCAGAGTGCGAGGCGGGAATCGAACCCGCCAGCCGAAGGAGTGGGTCCAAAGCCTACGCCTCGGACAGGCTCATCCAAAACTTGTTGTTTTGTTTAAAAATCACTTTATTCATCTGAATGTCAACCTTTTTGATGGAAAATTGACCTTCTTGGTCAGAAATAAAAGTATTTTTGTTACAAAGTTAAATATTTTATTTAACATTAATGTTTGATCTAAAACTTAAGGCTTGCTATTTGTTATTGTAAATTTATCTTTTTCGTTCAGATTAAACTATTTGGTAACGAATTCATTTATTTTCGGTAAATTCTTCTTTTTTGGTAGAAAAAAAACCTTTTTCGTTGAAAATTTAAATACTCCATCGAAATACCTTATTAAAAAGTAATTGTTTGTTTAAGGCTAGTACTAAAATTTGCTATGAACATACTTTATTTTTTTAACACATATTTTAACATTCAACCAAAAATAGAATGGTCAGGATTGTTCATATTTGAAATTACCTCCCCGTCAGATGCATAATTTTTTGCAGTATACTTTAATTAAAAACAATTCTAAATAATTATGATTTTGAGTTTGAGATAGGCAATTTTGGTTTATATAATTTATCTTTAAATTTTATTCAATCGGGATACTATACTAGCATAAATTTTAATCTATCTTTTTAAATAAAAATGTTTGTATCTTTGCAAATGTTTAATATCTAGTGTCGTTTTGACAACAACAAAAAATAATTATGAATATTTTAAAACTAATATTTATAACTTTTACAACAAACTTTTTTCGTCAAAGCAATAAAAGTTGTGTCTTATTCTCCTTAAAAAAACAATATATATTTCAATAGAAAATGATTCTGAGATTTGAGCCTGGGCAGCCAGCCCGATTTAAGATGAATTTGGTCTTTGAAAATAGAACCAAGTGAATAATTCAATGAAATAAAATTTTTGCAATTATTTATTTAAATTTAATATATATGCAAATTTTCCTCGATGCAGCAACAATATAGCATGGAAATTTTAAAAATAAGTTACAATAAATTTAAAAAGAATGATAAACAAAATTGTCAAGTTAACCTAACTTTATTCATTTCTAAGTAATATCAGGTTTGAGGTGAGATTTTATTGATTAGTATATACTTTTGTTTCTGATTTTCTATTTTATGTAATTTGTTGCACAAGAATATTAATTAATTATGATTAAAAACATAACGTGATTGGCTCAAAGGACGTGCCCCTATACCCGTGTAATTCTACCTGAAATTATCCCAGTGGGCACAAAGTTTGGCGACGCCTCTACGACATTGTTACGATATCTTTACGACAACTTTACGACATCATATGTCTCTGTCGTTAAGGTGTCTTTACGCTATCGTAAATAAGTCTTATGATCTGGTGATGTCTTTACGATATCGCAAAGACACCGAAACGACATGGACATAAGATGTCCTAAAGTTGTCGTAAAGATGTCGCAATGATGTCGTAAAGACGTCGCCAAATTTTGTGCCCACTGGGATTTGTATGATTCCCCAACCCAACTCCTTTAGAGTCACGTGATTTATGGATGCTCCCAAAGATTAGGCTATATGAAATAATAGAATTTTATTATGTACTCATGAGTTATCGTACCTTTTTATAAATAATGAAATGAAAATAAGGTTGTAATTTAAGCTTTGAAATTATTTATTTTTCATTATAATTTATTATTATTCGCGGTAACGTATCACCGTTAAGTAGTTGACGCAATTTTATTAATTAAGAATATAAGAATAATGTTATTCATGTTTAACAAAATTAATTAAAATATAAGAATTTACAACGTCTGAAAAAAAGTTCAAGATTTAAATATTCAGGATTTCTATTTGTATAGCAAACAATATATACGGTGCCAAAAATATACTGGCTTGGATTTAAGATTCTAGATTGAAAAGATTTGAAAACTAAATTGAATTTTTGTGTTTAAAAACGTTCAAAAATCTTGAACATTTCTAACTCCACAGCTTAACGTAAAAAAAGAAAACAATTTTTACTTGAAGGACTCACATTTGTTCAACTTCAAACAATTAGAAACATATAAATATAGCAATCTTTTTTTGTATTATTTATTTTAATTTTTAATATAATATTTTTAAAGTGTCAAATTTTTAGTGGAAGACTAAAAAAAACATTTCAATTTCATCAATTTTTGTTATGAATACGTTAAGAATGAATAATAATTTAAAAATTGATAAAAATGAAAATAACTTAAATTAATCCCAGAAATTTGAAAGACATTAAGAGGTACAGTCTGTCAAGTTAAAGCGTGGGTGGCTTTACTCGCAGTCGGTAAGGTGTATCGACATGATTTTGGTGTCAAAATATTAAGAAGAGCTCCCT
>NC_046657.1:43933883-43939052 GCF_010883055.1 Belonocnema kinseyi
GAGGGAGCTCTTCTTAATATTTTGACACCAAAATCATGTCGATACACCTTACCGACTGCGAGTAAAGCCACCCACGCTTTAACTTGACAGACTGTAGTTTTTTATATTTTCCAATTATTTCGATAAATTTTAAATAATTTGGGTGAAAATTAACCTCACTCTAAACAAATACCAAAAAATAATGAGGCTAGGAAAACATAGTGTCAAACTTATGTAGTGTTTATATTTTATTCAGAAAAGAACCCAAAGGACCGTAACGAAACTTTCCTAAAGTTCTTTTTTTTTTTCTTTAGAAATAAAACTTTGAAGAAAGATGCTGCATTATTTCACATTTATTTTTCATACTTAGTATGTTTTGAATGTAAATTATATTAAATTCAAAGAAATAATTGGCACAATATCAGAAAAGGACTTTTCATTTCGTTTGAATCTTTCATTGATACCTCTGTGATAAAAAAAAAATAGGATGAAAATTAAAAATGTTTAATACCACAATTCTTGGTGGCTAAACATTTGTTGAGTTTTCAATGAGACTCGGATTCGCTTAATTTTGAAATTCTTTGGTAGGCATTTTTTCATTTCTAATGTTTCCCTTTTCAAAAGGCTTTCTATTTTTAATTTTTTTTAAATCATACAATTTCAAAGATTTATAATTTCAAAAAATTCTCACTTGAATGTACAAAAATGACCTCGAATGTATTTTTTGATCTCAGAAAGATTTTCAACAAAATTGGTGAATGACTTCCCCCTCCCTCGATGCATTTTTTAAAAAATTATAAAATTGTTTCCAATATAGATTTATTTTTAACCAAATAATTGAATTCAAAACAACAAAATAATTAAACTTAAAAAAAATGAATTTTCAACTAGTCAGATTAGGTTTTTACCAAAAAAGGCAAATTGTCAAAAAAAAATACATGAATTTGTATCAAGTAGTAGTATAAAACGAATATTCAACATCAATTACATTTTAACCAAGAATATTAATTTATAGCAAAAAAGACCGATTAAAATAAAATGCTTTAATTTTTAACCAAATAGTTAAATTTCTGACCAAGAATATTAGTTTTCTGAAAAATATGAATATTCAACAAAATACATGAATTTTCAAACAAATAGTTTAGTTTTTAATCAAGATGATAAATTTTCAAGAAGGAATCTTAAGTTTGTACAAAAAAGCGTTTCAGCAAAATAAATTTATTGTCACCTGAGAACAACAAAATATTTACTAAAAATGAGGCAGATGAATTTACAGTTTAAAAAATTAATGTCTAATAAAATGGTTGAATTTTCAGATGAGCAATTTACAACTTAAATCAAGAATCTTTAAACAAAAAATTAATTTTTAACCCGGTAGTTCAATTTTCAACCTAGTAGCTAAATTATCAACTAAAAAAATATATTTCCAACTAAACATAGTTTCTTATTTTTTGATGTTATCGATTTGACCAGATAAAATCTATTACAAAATTTTATGTGAATTGGCTTTTTTTAGCTACTTGCCTAAAATGATTTTTTTTAAATTAATTTTGATTTCTAAATTATGGGAAAATTGCTTTCAAGTTTCGCTGGGATTTCCGGTCGGATACGCTCTCACTCGCTGTGATACGGAAGAACGAAATTAATTTGTTTACAACAAATTACTTAATGCAATTTATCTGGACAAAACCATGACATCGAAAAATATAAAAAATTCGAGTGTTTGAAAAGCTAATCCTACAATAATCGTGAATTACGTCGGAATAATTGAATCAGAGCGTTTAATTATGAATCTAATCATTTTATGTCATTTTGAAATTAAAAATAGTTTAAAAGGTTTCTATCGGACGCTCACACTTGTTTAACTACTGAGGCTATAGAATTAAAATAAATACATTTTAAAGTTAAAATCTGTGCCATTTTTTGCAAAATAGTAGTAAAATATTGAATTCGTTGAAAAAAATCTTAGTCAATTTTTTTCCTCGCATTAGAAATGTCAAACACATTTTTATCATAGTTCGAATAAGATTTTACCATTATTTCATTCTTTACCAAAAAACTAACCCTGAACTTGTAATATTGTCGAATCAGCTTAACATAAAAAAATGCAAGATATCTAAAAAAATTGAATTTTAAGAATTAAATTTTTAAGTTTCCTATTCGCATAGATAGCAATATCTATGTGATATGGTAATCCAGTCTCCCACGGATTCCCTATTCTCGTAGCTATTCTTCTCAGGAATCCTTCCGCTCGCTGCTCGTTAGAAAAACGTAAACATTTTTTTGCTATAAGTCATTACAAATTGCTGGTCAGGCATAAAAGTTCTTACCAGTTCGTCAGTATGTATGTTCTCAGTGTACGGGCTAAATTTGAATATGCTCTGCTTCATCAACACTGTCTGCATTGTAGCTTCCGTGTAGCGACCAGCCCAGAGTAGATAATGAAACGATCGGCTATCATTTATTGCCCTTCTTGCTTCGTTCGAAGAGCAGTTAGCCAAAATTGTCCTTATCGATGAGAAGTTGAGGCTGTGCACCTGTCGTCTTCCATTGGAAGACCTTGCAAATGTTCCCAATTTTCGTGACAAGCTTTCACCGCTTGTCTCGGAAAACGTAGATCTTTTATCGCTCTAACATCTCGCAGGATTAATTCCGCGTCTTTTGGACCGTGAATCTCAAGCTTGAAGTGTCGGCATCTTTAAACAGTGAATCGTGCCGTTATCACCCACTTTCCACCCAACGAAGATCTCATTCCCGTGGGACCTAGACAATCTGTGACATTTTCCGACATCAAGGCCCTGCGTCGAGCATTTCATACGTGTCCATTGTGCCATCTGGACCAAGTAATATTACCGGTGCCGTTGTCAACAATATCTGATTTGCACTTTGTCGTTTCAAACAGCCAACTTGTTCGTTTGTCAAACTTTCTTGCGTCTCGGTATTAGGATTAACGTTGTCTAAAAGTGGGTGGTGATTCACTTAATACTCAATTTTCTTATACCCTTTCCCCGAAAATGGTTTACGAGAGCGTTTAGTCGTAAAACAACCGAAACAAACTCCTTTTACAAATAATCACTTCCGGCGATAGTTAACGTTCATTTTCACAAAAATTGGACAGTTTGGGATTGCATGTTTCTCCTCACATCACGAACACTTAGAAAATTTGTCTTTTTGTCTTACATACTTTACGCACGACACAAAAACACATACCTTAATGACTTCTATATCTAACAACACCGAAAAACTGACAAATCTTCAATATTGTCCTTATCAGATATCCAGGATGCCTACCGCATTTGTGATCATACAATAGTTTATGCATTAGTGTCAGAAGAGGGTTATTTGAATACGCGGGGTGTTTCAAAGCATTGGCAGTCGTAACGAGGTTTAGAACCGCGTAACCTCATTTGATTAAAGTTCTTGGTTTTTATTCTTTCACTGTGGGGATCATTGTTACCTTTTAATCAGATTGTTAATTATATATTCAGAACACCCGCGTCTTCCCTCTAGAGTACTGATGACCTTGCCTGTTGGTTGAGACTAAAAGCAGTGACTGTCCTGCTTCTAAAGCCTTTCCTTTTAGATACTTTGGTCCACAAACCATATTCTCTTCGGGTGAGAATCCGCACACAATCGTAGTTGGTTAAATATGCTGAGGAATATCTGCCATTCAGCAATTATACCCTTGACCGTAGGCATATTTTCACTCATAGTTTAACGCGCCGCGCTGGATACATCGTCATCGGGTTTCTCGGGTAGAGACAATTTATCTGGGAGTATTGTCTTACAATTGTGCTTCAGCACAGACCTCACAGATTTCTCTATTTTCTTCGAGGGCATTAATTTCCTTCTGCACCTTAATCTCTAGCTGTTTTATTAGAAGCACACTACGTCTGAAAAGTCGCGAAACAATTGATTTCGACGAACTGATTTTTTACCTTCAGCTCTGCGGCTCCTTACTCTTAGTGGCCAGATTTGACTTGTTATTTTCCTCTTAACTGAAGTTTTATTTTGCCCGAAATCGCGGGTATCGGAGCGCAGCCTAGATGCACGGTTGCTTGCTGAAATTCACTGCCGCGCTTTTTAAGTTCTCGTGTGAATTGCTCTGCTGCCGACGCTTCCCCTTTCCTCTCGGTGTTTCTGCTTCGTCCGAATGGAATTGTTCGCTTAAATTGGCGCTCTTTTCAGGCCCTAGAGTCTTGTCTCCATTATTATCCGATAACGAAACTTGACTGTTTTTGAATTTTCACCCTATCTGGTGTGCACTTTTCTGCTGTTCAAAGCACTTTAAAATGGATGTTTTTCCTTTCATCCTTCGCATTTCGAAAAATCTTGGAACATTGTTCACTCATGATTTAATTTTCCAGACACAATCACTTTAACTGTTTTTTTTTCAACTGCGATCCGTCTTCGAAGGACCAATGTTCGTGATAAAATCTGGGGTTAGAGAATTAAAATAAAAAAGACACTGTTGACGCTAACTTTCTTTAACTAATTAATCAAAAATACACTGTAGTGACTCGAAAGATGATGTACTACAATAAATGAAAAGGCTAAATTGAAAAATGGAGAATAAGTGAAATAGATATAATGTCCTCTCTAACGAAGCTTCCTCCTTAGCCCTGCCTTTGGGGTCCTTTTCCCCTATTTCCTTTTAATTGTAATCACCTGCTTCATGCAGATCGTATTAAAATGCATTTGTCAAGTACCTATCTCAACTTTTGCTTAATCATTTAAGCGAAATGAAATCTTTTCAACAAATTTTACAAATTGAACTATTTAAATCTAAACCCTTTTTTTAAGTGCAAACTTTTAAGGTACTTGAATAACAATGTAGTATTGACTCATAGATACGTCATTAGCGGCATTAAACAGAAAAATGATGAGGCCTATAGAGATCTGTGTATTTTTCCAGATAGTCATTAGACTTTCAATTAATACACAGATAAGTTAGAAGCTGTTTCTTCTTTGTGCTCTGATGAGAGCATGTAGACATTAATCCATTATTTGTCCATCATTACTTCTAATTCGAATCAGCCAAATTTCACTTAGTATCAGTAAAATACTTCCAGCTATTTGAATGAGTGTAACTTAAATGATGCACATAGCTAAAAGTACCATAATCGTAAAGGAGTATAAGATTGATCAACTAAAGAATGCTTTCAAGTACAGGAACCAATTAACGGCGAG
>NC_046657.1:43939152-43956295 GCF_010883055.1 Belonocnema kinseyi
TTATTTATTCCAATTGGAAACGAGTCAGGCGGCCCTCACTGTTTACGTTCTATCCCCTCGAAATCAGTCCAAGGCCATTTGAAGGTTACCCCCGACACTTGTCTGAAAGCGAGAGTTTGGTGTATATCCTAGTAGTCGCCAAATTATTTATTGTAACGTATGATAATGACTCATCTTCAGATCTACAAACAAGGTAAATTTACATGTACGATTTCACTCAATCTGACATTTCTTATTCAGGAAGAATAGAATAACTGAAACACATTTATATATTTTTTCTTTTTTAAAAGAAATTATTCAACCCATTGGCTAGTACTGCGCATTTTCACTTTGAAATTGTATTATTCGGGTATCTCTGCCAGTCTAGAGAATGGGCCTTCTCTTACATAATGCTGGAAGAAACGACGACTCAAAGGTTCATCCCAATCTATCCCTACAGTCACGTTGGCAATGTTCCCATCTATGCACACTTTAACTCTTCCAAAGTTATTATTGTAATCCCTTCGTCGAGCGTTGAGTGGGTGCAATAAATCGTTCATGATGATTCCAACGATGTAACCATCCTCTATGCCTGGCTCGTAAAGTCCTGGTTTCATGCACGCACGTACGTGTATACCGGTTATAATGAGTTCATAATGATGAGCACCAATAAGCATAATTCGTGCAGGATGAACTCCTTGAAAAAAATATCCAAATTTTAGATAATTTTTCGTAATTGACGGCAATCTATGGATAATTCGTGGAAGTCATAAGTAGTTTATGTCATACTGATTGTTCGAAATTACTACTCACTACTCATAATCAGTCTGTCGAGTGTTAACCTATAATTCTAGAAGTGAGGTTACACATGCCTCAAAAATCAAGAATTCCGTGCATGCGTTCAAAAACTTTACACAACTTTACATCTCCCCAACTGTGAACGCCGATATCTTGACGTGCACAGATGGTACCCCACCAACGGTTCGCGTGCACATATGGTACCCCAACCACTTGGTACGTCTCATTGAAGACGATCATATCTTGATGTACACGTGTACAAATGGGAAATTCCTAATAGTGCGCGTTTCAATTAATGGGTCCGTTGAATAAGCACATCCTCGAACAAAATTTTAAAAACCATCCCCCTCGTATAAATTCTTACCTGGAAATAAGGGAAAATTAGCTTTGGTCTTTTTTCTGGCCGTATGGCTCTGAAAGAGATTACTTTTTGGCGAAGTCATATCTGCGCTGTACAAAGAGGGTGCTTTTTAGTGAAGAGTTGGAAACTAAGAATTGAAGAAGTTATTTATTAGAGGAAAAAAAAGCACAGACCTTACTCACCCTCTAAAATTGTGAAACGACGTGCACAGTTGGGAATGCCCTATCTGTGAACTTACATAGTTGAAGGGTGACAATATTTGCACGCCTAAATTACAGATGGATAATTGACAATTATAAATTGAGGTCTTGGATGGAAGAAGGGCACATAATCCAAAGTAGCGTTTCGTGAAAATTAAGGAGAAAGTTTTTTTTAGTGTAAGCACGTGAAAATTTGTGCAATATGTAAACTGCATTTTGCAATAGGCACAGTAGCTTATCCTTAAAAGAATTCATACGCAAAATCATTACTTAATCATCTTAACTTTTTAGTATTACAGTTTACCAACATTTGGTTATATGCCCTTTTTCTATAAATGGAATAATATAGTTAAAAAAGTTAATATATCCGGTTTTTTTATTGAAAGAAGAAAATTCACATGAGTTCTCATATTTTTTAATTGCAAGGAATACCTTGCTACTACTGTTACTCACATTTAAAGCTTCTAGAACATTTTTTCGAGCACTTTATGGCCTTTTTCACAACATCGGTCATTTCATCATTATTCAGTCTTCTGCTTCTTCCTTAGATGGCATGATTTCATCTTCATTCGCTTCATTAGTTTCTTTCACAAACGCGTTATAATGAAGTGCGAGGTATTAGCTATTTAATTTTACTGAACGCGTTATACTCCTAGTATCGACAAGTCTACGACTGCAGTAGGTCGAGGCGCGTTGACCTTGTAATGCTTAAAACTCATCTAAACATGCGAGTTATAAAATATCCTTTATATCATATATGCAAAAGCCATGTCTACGACGTTTAACTTAATTTTCGGAAAGGGGGCCTATTTGCCTATATGCCCTTTTTCCACTTAAAGCCTCAATTCCTTTGCAATTGAAGGCTGCCCAGCGCAAGCTCTGCTCCAGACAAGAATACCAAGGCGATAAAAAGAATAATTTTTTTGGTATCCGTTTGTATTTGACACTTTATTTGTTTTAATTGTGAATTCTACCACTTGTTAAAAAATATAACTACTTTGTTCAAAATTCAGCCTTCTGATTGAAGATTCTTGATATTTGTTGAAAAAGATTTGGTTATAACTCAATTTCTTAACATTCTATCAACCTTTTTGCCTGAACATTCATATTTTTGGTTGAAAAAGGAAATACTTTTTTTAAATTGAGGTATTTTAGTGACAATGTTCTTCTCTGAAACTTGAAGTTTTTTATTTTTTTATTTTCAATTTAGCTTTTTAGTAAAAATTATACTATTTGGAATTATCGACGAATACAAAAGAATTTGGAACGTAAGTACTTCTCAAGTTGTGCTATTCTCTCATAATTTAGGAAATATGAAATTGTATTAGGCCAAGTAATTTTGACCCACTGAGCACAAAGTTTGGCGACGTCTTTACGACAACTTTACGGCATCCTATGTCTATGTCGTTGAGGTGTCTTTACGATATCGTAAATAAGTCGTATGATCTGGCGATGTCTTTACGATATCGCAAAGACACCGAAACAACATGGACATAGGATTTCGTAAAGTTGTCGTCAAGATGTCGCAATGATGTCGTAAAGACGTCGCCAAATTTTGTGCCCACTGGGGAGTTTGAGTACAAAAGCTTTTAATATTACAATTCTTCCTGAACGAACTTTTTGTTAGTCTTAAATGATTTTCGAATTTGTTTACATTTGGGGTTGCCTCCCTGCTAGATTCACAATTGTTTGCATTATATTCAAACAGAAAACAATTTGTGACGTCTTAATGAAAGTTCTCGTCTTTTTACGAACAGTAATACAACTCGGCACTCCTTCGTTTTGTTTTATTTTTTAAGCTATTCTTGTTTTATTTTATAGCTTATTTTATTGTTTTCTTTTATGTTTTATTTTACTTTCTTGCTTGTCTATTGTATATGTTTATAGCTTTAAGTTTAAGAATGTAGAGCTGTCTTATTTTTTG
The DNA here is from genome assembly GCF_010883055.1 of Belonocnema kinseyi. Lineage (NCBI taxonomy): Eukaryota > Metazoa > Arthropoda > Insecta > Hymenoptera > Cynipidae > Belonocnema > Belonocnema kinseyi. The sequence goes on from NC_046657.1 coordinate 43,942,415, forward strand.
TCTTGTTTTGTTAAATTTTGTAATTCCGCGGTCTCGAGCGAGAGCCACGCAGAGTTGCACCATCGACGCAAATGATTGATTGGATTCACCCCCACCTTCACCTTCAGCAGATCTTCACGTCTCAAGTCCCTACATAAACTTTCGGATATCTTTTATCGATAATCCTTTTGACATCCGGAGTAGAATGACTGAGTCTACTCATAAAGAATAAAATGGGTTGTTTCTTTTGGTAATCTGAGAGCCACAACAACATTTGGCGACGTCTTTACGACATCTTTACGACTTATTTTCGACAATTTTACGACATCCTATGTCCGTGTCGTTATAATTTCTTCACGATATTGTAAAGACATCATCAGATCATAAGAGGTTTTCACGATATCATAAAGACACCCTAAGGACATGGACATAGGACATCCTAAAGTTATCGTAAAGATGTCGTAACGATGTCGGGAAGACGTCGCCAATTTTGTGCCCACTGAGTTACCACCAAAATTCTACAAAAGGGTCGGTAATCTCGCCTAAAAATGATTATCGATAGAAATGCCTCTTTTCTGAACAGATTTTTCTTGGCTTTTTATGCCGTTTTCGTTTATCTTTTCTCTTTATCGGGAGCATCAAGGAGCTTACTTCGCATCTGTAATAAGGATAATGGGCTCCTGGTCCTCCACCTCAGCACCGGAATACAGCCGAGCCCTGCACCGAGGGAACGGCTCTCGCCTCTCGCTCACCCTCAAAAGAAGCATTTCGGAACCTCTCCCTCCCTCAACAGTGGCTAATAAAGGACTAACGAAGGATGGACGGGACGATAGGATGGACAAATAGGAAGCAGATCTCATCGGCTATCTTTCTGACGAGCGTTGCGAATTACGGAAATCAAGTTGTGCCCATTCCCCCCCCCCCCCCCCAATTATGTTCCCTGATATTATGCATAAGATAGTATATGCTTTTCATATTAATGGTACAGCCAAGCCTTCCCTAAATTATATTTTTGTTCTTGTGTTGCTAATTAAATTCACTCATTGGCTAACTCATTATTAATTGATTTTCATTATTTCAATGGTACATAATATGTGTAAATAAGTGCTGTTTCAAGTGCCCTATTTTTGTGTGAATTCCCGAATTATCTAAAAAGTGTTATAAAGTGTTTTCGATCCATATCTATTTTTGATACGCTTTTAATATGCCGAAATAGCCTGAACATTGTCATAGAGTATTACCGATGCCTCTTTATTTTTTGATGCCTTTTTTTAAATAATTGAACGCCCTGAAATTGTTATAAAGTGTTACCGATCCTTCTTCAGTTTTCGATACCCATTTTTTTAAATGCTGAAATGCCCTGAATTATCATAAAGTTTTCTCGACCATTTAATCTTTTTGATACCTTTTTTTAAGCACCGAAATACCCCAACATTATAAAAGTGTCCTCGAACCTTTAAGGTTATCAAAACCCCTTTTAGTGACGAAATATCCCAAAATTATGAAAGCGCTAGCGGCCCTTTTTATATTCTCGATACTTGCTTTTTTGGTGCTAAAATACTTTTTTTTAATGGGGCTCAATGCTTTCCTTGTTTTTTATTACTATTTTGAAACCCTTTTCTGAGACCCTGTAATGCCTTAAAGTTTGATAACCCTTTCGCCTTTGCCCTTAATTATTATATATTTTGTAATGTGGGCTTGCACCGATTGATTTGATTTTTGTTTCCAGACCCTAATACTTAGAATTTCGATGAAACAATTTGCCAAATTTTGTGTTTACTTTTGAAACCCCGTTTGAGTTCCTAAAACCCCCTTCTTGTCCTATATATTGGAACCCCTCTGGAGTTTCTTTTTAAAAAAACCATTTTGGGCTTATTTCTGAGAACCCCCTTTTTATATTTCGAGAACCTTTTTTTATATGTCCTGAGAACCACTTTTTCTATTCCGAGATATTTTGGATTAACTTATCTTTTGCATACCTTTGATTTTTTCTTGATCACTTCAATTGAACTGGTTTGTCTTTATTCAAAGCAAGCGCTGGCGACCAAAAATTTAGATTTTTTTGTATCTAACGGTTAGTTTAAAAGTTGTTTGAGTAATTATTTCTCGTATAGATAAATTTAACTTATTAGGGTGCTATGTGCGCTACTGCGAGACCTTTGAATCTAATGATCTTTTTATTTGAAAAAGTATCGATACAAATTGTCAATAATTATAATTTGGATTTTGAGACACGGTATTTTAGTAACATGCAATTTATCTATCAATTTTGTTTGACCAGGACACAACACCAGCATAAATTTGTATTAAATTTATAAGGACTACAAAGTATTTTCAAGAAATCGCCTGTATTAGCCCCATGGATTCCACAAGGCTTGAGGGAAATCCATGAGGAGCCCCTAAGGGGGCCCCCTCAAGTATTCCACACGCGCAAGTAGAAACTTAATATTCTTATTTGAAAACTTATCAGCTTGGTTAAAAATTCTACTCTTGTAAAAAAGGCAATAGAGAATGTTATCAAAATCTGTGTTTTAATGGTGAATCTTTTTCATATTTTCTTTGCATACCATTTTTTCTGAAAAAATAGATTACTTTTCTATCTTAAAAATAAATATTGATAATTGAAAAAAAAATTTTAGAGAATTTTTCAATAGATTTCCAAACATTACAAAAGATTTCCAGTACAGAATTTTGAAGATTTTAATATCCCAAGTTAAAGTTTCATCGTCACTTTCAACTTCTTTCACTTTCATCTATGAAGAAGAATGAAGATGAAATGCAGTTAAAGTCTCAATGTCAGCTAATGTATTTTCGCCTTCATTTCGACTTCAAAAGTTGTAGTTATTACCGTTTTTACAAGTTTTGGAGCCGAAATGAAGGTGAAACGATATTGTGGACTCATCTTCATTTCAGGGTTTTTCACAATCATTAAGGAATACACGGAGAAATCTTTGGCTTCAATATTTGCTAAAAATCAGACTAGATTTTACTTTTTTTTAGTTTTCAATAGAGTGACATATATGAACTTTTGTAATGTTTAGAACTTCGAGTAGTAACTAGTAAAGCAGCAAGTAATGTATTGTAGCCACTTACTAATTTCGATAAAAGAAAATTCTACATTTCTTGAATTAATATCTGCAAAAGATTAAAATATTTGCAAAGGACTATAGTAACGTCGAGAGAGACCGGTGCATTAATTTAGTGAGCGACTTTCTTAAAAATTGGTGCAGTCAGATTAGCAGACGAAAAAAAAACCATTTACGACGTAAATGCAGACTTATTATGGATCATACAGGAAATCGGAAATATTAGATTGTAATTGATGTTCGATTATTAAACGAAAAGACTATTGGAGATGCTCACCCTTTCCCGAATATTACAGAAATTATGGATCAACTAGGGAAAGCTCAATATTTTACTGTCTTTGATTTAACCAGCGCGTTTCATCAAATCGAATTAAATCCAGAAGATAGATTCAAAACAGCATTTCCATTTCTGAATGAACATTACGAATATATTTCGGATACTGTTTTTTCTTTTCCTTGTAACTCAACCGAGTCATAATTACGCTTTAATTCGTTTCAAAGAATTACACATTTTTAACCATTTTGTAAATAATCAAAATTGAACTGCAAACGCCAGCACTTAATTGAATTGGAACTCTTTTAAATTTTAAGCTTTGAACCCTCAAGCTTAAGAAAAGGTTAATTACGAAATTTGTAATGCAAGCCTTCAGTTATTTGAACGTATAAAATAAATTCACTTAAACAAGAAATCTTTAATTTCAAACAATTGAAAAAAAAATTTTATTTCTTAAAATCTTCCAGATTCTCTATTGACAATTTTTAAAATCTTTAAAAATCTTTTGTAATATTCGCTTAAAAGTAAAACTCGTTTTAAGCTTTCCATAGAATCTTAAAAAGATTTTTTTATTATCTTGTAAGTATCCAACATGCTTAAAAAGCTTGAAAATTTTATTTCGATTTAAAATTAGTTTTTTAAAATATAACAAATGTTATTCTTTTAAAATTCTAAAAAAGATGCAATATTTCATTTGAAAAATTTTTAAAAACCTACTTTTTTTAATTTCTTCGATTTTTAAATTATTTTTTCAGAGTTTTTTAAAACTTTTAAATACATTTTTAAATGATTATAATATTTTAAATCATGACAAATTTTAAAAAATTATTTTAAAAATCTGACACGATTTCTGAATTTGTTAAAACATTTTCAAATGAATTGTCCTAAAATCAATGTTTTAAAATAAAAAATTATAAAATTATAAATCAAACTTGCTACTTTTACTTACAAATGGAACATTTTTTAAATGGAGATGATTCGAATTTGAATAAAAGCACTTACTGATGAATCTATTATTTTTAGGCTATTTTCAAGACTCAGTTTCAAATCCCAATGGAGCCAGAGAGGAATGTTTTTACAACTGATAAATAAAAATCAATATTCAACTATTGCTATAAAACCAGTGGTAACAAATAATACTGAATATAACTGCTCCGAATTTACAATTTGTTAAGTTCATTAAAACTGAGTTTCAAAATTATTTAATTTAAAAAGTTACACTTTAAGATGAAGACCTGTAATAACAAAATTTGAGTGATTGGATAGATTTCTCATCTAAAAATTTGTCAAATTCCCAGCAACAAAAAAACACTGCCATTTCGCGGTTTTCCGATACAGCGTATAAGCTACGTTATTTTACAGTAATGAAGAGCCATAATGTAAATACAAGTTATTTTATTAGAACTAATAATAATTTCTTACAATCAGTTTAAATAAGCAAAATATCCTAAATACTATTTGAAACACTATATGTATTCAACTCATAATACTGAATTACTTTCAATTACTTTTCATTTAAATTAAGGTTTTACCAAGAATAGACTTATCTCTTAGTTTGAAATTTAATGAGAATTTCCAAAACATCCAAATTGCTCTTTGGCTACTTTATTTAAAAGTTAGTGGTTATACAGTACTTTATTAAATACATATAAACCGTCGGATTGCCTGCTCTATATATTATATAATCCTGGTCTCCAATTCTTTAGAGATGCACTATGTACAGCTTAAAATTCCAATTTTTCACAAATTTCTACATCTATGCCTAATGTCTTCAATTTTTTGAATTTTCGTATCATCTGCAACCACACGGAGAAAAATGTCTAGTTGAGTTAACAAGGATCCTGGTTAGCCGCACTAGACAGTCCAGTAAAATATGAATCAACACGCTGTCTATTTAATCGCGCCATACAGTCGAGTTAAAATCTGTATAGTTAGAATTACAAGACATGAGGTATAGGTTACCATACATCTATTACGGCCAACATTTCCATGGCTAGTAGATCTAACTAGCTGTCTAGTAAAATCAACCAAACGTTGAGTTAGGCTTACATGACAGTTTCTAGGTAATTTAACTAGTTTTTTGGTAATATTTACCAGATATATAGGGTTCGAGTAGTTTTTTGTTTTTTTCAGTGTGATTTTGTTTTCAGGATCTTTTGGATAGGTTTGAAAATGTGTGCAATTCAATAAAAGTAAAGATCGTTTATTATATACTGGTCAAAAGTATGATTTCATATTTCACGAAAAAATCGCACGGCCTGAAGCATCGTCTTCAAAACAACATGGCGACGACATTACAGAAAAACAAAGTTTACGTTCCTTGCAATATAGCCCTGCAGGAGAAAAGGTTACACAAGTTCAGCAGATTATCTACTATGTCTTCACGGAAGTTACTTATTCTAATACGCGAAAATAGAAACAAAAATCAAAACACGTCGCTTCTCGCAACTCTGAAAATGGTCAGAATAACGCGCGGTACACGGAAGTGCAAGCGGCTGGAAGTAACTGAAGCTGACGACGCCGAATATTAGGCAGGCAAACTAGCCGCTAGAGGGAAGAATATTGATGGTGAAGGGTATAGGAGGGAGGAGCGAAGGGAGTACATGAGTGGTGGGGGGACATTGCTACTAGATATCTCGCTATGGGAACTATTTGAAATAACACGATTGATCGGTAAAATCTACTAGACTACTTACAAGATGCAAGATATGTTAATTACACTACATGAAGAACCGGCTTGAAGGACCACAAAGATCATACTTTCCTCTTTAAATCATAAAAAATACTAACAGTGGACAATAAATTAGTATCAAAAGGCAGTTCAGAATCACGCGTCAAACCAATCTCCCGGATCATTTCAAATGGTAATTCAAGTAGAAAAGTACCTCTCCAGTCTAAAGAATCACATTCGTATAAGGAAAATGATTTTATTTGTTTCATTTTCCCCAAGAAACTGGTAAAATCTTCTTCTTTATAGTAACTGCGATACACTCTCATTATAAAAATTTTAATATTATCACACTGAGACATAAACATTGCAAATTTTCGAAAAAATTTTCACATCTGTACTAACACTTGTTTCCCGAAAGTCTTATAATTTTATCAAAATCGACGCAGCTAATCATTTATTTTTCGTGACTATATTCTTTCGAAGATTTCCTAAGTTTATCAGCTATGGTTGGAAGACGCTGACCGATAAGACAATCGTCGGTTAATCTTTCGATTTCCAAAGTCTCTTTTCTGCCGCTTCTTTATATTGTGTTTCTTTCTCCATTTTTTTAGCCTCTGTCATTTTTGAAAATATCTTAGTGTAACTTTTAATTAATTTTTGTAGAATTAGTCAGATTCGAATCCGCCAGTAAGCAAAATATTCAGGAGAGCTAGAGAAAATTAATTCGACATCATAATGTCAATTTTAAAAGGGATATAGTGAAATTAGTGAAAAATAAGAAAATTTAGAATTTTCTTAAACTCGCTCAAAAAATAGTTTTTAAAAAATTCCTGGTTTACCTAGCAAGCTGAAAATTTTAAGACGACCATAAATGTACAATCCAGATGCGAGAAATAGTTTAGGAAACTACAGGACAATTTTCTTACTCTTATTATAGAAAAAAGCGCTACGTAGTTATAAATTAAAAACTTGAAAAATATGTGACTAAATAATATAAATCAAAGTTATCTTGAGCAATCTTTAAAATGGAAGAATCAATAAATGTTAATTCTTTAAATTCTGTCATTCTAAACAATTTCAAGTTAGAAAAGTTAAAAATTGAACGATTGAAGTTTTTTTATGAATCGAATATTTTTTAAATTATAAGTTAAATTATTTTAAGTCGTTTCACATCAGTAATAATTCTTTGAATACTCGTGAATATACATCAAAAATGGTTTTGAAATATTTTTTAAAATTCTCATAAAAATTCTTTTTTAAAAATAAAAGTCATTTCCAATTTTTCCACGAATTTTAAGAAAATTTTTTGATTATCTTGATTCTGTACAAAATCCTTAAAAAGCTTCCAAATTTTAGTTTAAAATCTTCTAAAATCTAATTTTGTTTTAAATGTTTTAAAATGTTTCCCAATTAAAAATTATTATTAAAATTTTGTCGAAACTCTTGAAAATCTTTTAAAAAGATTCCAGTCTTCCCGAAAATTAAATGAAAATCCTGAAAAATAAAATTGGTTCCCAAAATCTTCCAGATTCTTTAACGATAATTTTGGAAACTTTAAAAAATAGTCTTTTAAAATTAATTTTTCAAAGAGAAAACCCTCATTTAAAACTATTCCAGGAATCTTGATAACATTTTTTATGGTCTTGAAACCTTTGAAAATCCTTAAAATCTGTAAATTTTAATTTCGAAATCTTCAAAAATCTACATTTGGTTTTACATTTCTTCAAATAATAATTTTGTTCTAAAGTTTTTTTAAACTTTTCAATATAATTTTAAATAATTGAATTTTCCAGCGATATTTTGTTTATATTATGAGAAATTAAAAAATGGCCTATTATTAAAATCTTTCAAATCCTTTGAAAGGTTTGGAAATATTTTCAAATATTCGCTTAAAATAAATGTTTCGAAAAAAATGATTATGATTCTATTATTATATCATAGAGCCATTACCCTGTAGGAATAAGCATGCGAGTCACTCGGTGAGAAATAATTTGTTCACAACTTATGAATAAAAATAAATATTTAAATATTGATATAAGACCAGTGGACAAAAAGAGCTAACATCAAACATAATGCTTTAAATTTACAATTGTTTCAGTTCTTCAAAATTGCATTTTATAATTAGCTGAAAGATGTTTTTACTTTTTTTGTGCTATGGATATCCCTCACTTTTGGAAACCCTCTCTTTTCTCGTAAATTAATTATTTCCATGTAAAAATGTATTTAAAATAGAATACGTACTTCTTATGTTCTACCACTTTTACCAAAAACTTTTTTGATGAGTTCAACGTTTTTAAACAAAGAAGCTGATGAGCCTGAAATTAATTGTAGGTACTCTCTACTCATAATAATATTCTTTTCTATTGATCAAAAGAAACAATCTTATCACAGTTCAGTGTGAATAATATCGATCTTCCTATAGCCATTACTGCGCCAGTAATGGCAAGCAAGTAGCGGCTAACTAGTACTGGCGTAGTACTGCCACCCATTACAGGCGCAGTAGTATATTTTCAGTGCTGGAATAATACTAAATACTCATGATAGCCATTACTAAGCCAGTAATTTGCAAGCTAGTAGTGGCTATACAGTACTGAATTAGTACTATTACCCAGTTCTGGCGCAGTACTTTCTTTCCAGTACAGGCTCAGTAATTAATATTCATGATAGCCATTACTGCGCTAGCGGTGGCGTAGTATTTTTACCCAGTACTAGCGCAGTAATGTTTTCCCAGTGCTAGCGCGGTACTAAATATTCATGATAGCCTTTACTGCGCCAGTAATGGCAAGCATGTAGCGGCTAACTAGTACTGGCGTAGTACTGCCACCCATTACAGGCGCAGTAGTATATTTTCAGTGCTGGAATAGTACTAAATACTCATGATAGCCATTACTAAGCCAGTAATTTGCAAGCTAGTAGTGGCTATACAGTACTGAATTAGTACTATTACCCAGTTCTGGCGCAGTACTTTCTTTCCAGTACTGGTACAGTAATTAATATTTATGATAGCCATTACTGCGCTAGCGTTGGCGTAGTATTTTTACCCAGTACTGGCGCAGTAATGTTTTCCCAGTGCTAGCGCGGTACTAAATATTCATGATAGGCATTACTGCACCAGTATCAGCTGTATACTGTATACTGTAGCCAGTATCAGCTGACCAGTATTGGCCTAGTACTGTTACCCAGTACTGGCGGAGTACTATCTTCCCAGTACTGTTGTAGTAATAAATATTCATGATAGCCATTACTGCGCCAATAATGGTGACTTGCCATAATAGCTATGGAAGAGTTCAAATAAATGGCAAAAATGTCGACAAAAACTAAAATACATATCATAATCAACATTTTTGTATATTTTCATAATTTTAATTGCTTAAATTACTCAGTAGCTCAGCATTGTCAGCAAGAAACGATGGCAGCAGCTACGTCATGATTTTCAACTCATCGAGATCTCAAATATTAAGCATTCACGTTTGTGGCTATTACTCGGATGGGTGACCGTTTGAGATTCTCGCGTAGTCGCGTCTTTACTGCGTTTTAACACTTTCGATAACTGACTATGCTCAGGAGTTTCAATTTTCTGCAGTTTTCCACTGCTCTGAACAATTTTTCAGGCGAATACGAGCGCTTATAATAAAAATTCCAGCTTATTAAGAGTTAGGCTATTTAAGGTTATTGTGGGATATTTGACCAATTTCATACGAGATCGAGCAGTCTGACCCTGATGATGTCACTGCATTTTTTTGGACTGAAATATATTGTTTTCTCAGGCAAAATATGAGAGACGTAATTTTTTTTTTTGGTAAAAAAAATGTTTTTCACCTATTTAGGGCTAGAGGAATATTCAGGTGAATCATGTAAATATTCAGGATTAAAAAAAAAGTTGTATCTTAGGAACCAATTGACGTAATTTTCTTTTCTTTGCAGAAGCTTTTAGGGAGAACTAAAGTCTTTAAAATCCACAAAGAAAATTTTAAAAATTTGAAAATGACCAAAATAGAGCACATTTTTCGAAAAAGCTAAAAAGTCAGTTTTTTCAAAAAGGCTACCTTCGATTTAAAACATTTTTTTACATTTATTGTAATATGCTCAAGACATGGTGGGAGTTTCGTCACCGCTAAACTTTTCCTTCTTGTAAAAAAAAAACTTTTTTTTGTAAATTAACTGTTTTTAATATGATGTATAGGTAACTCTCAAGTTAATTACAAATTTTGTCGATATCCGAATTGTTAACAAAATTCAAGAACTTTCAACCAAAAAGTTGAATTCTCAACGAAGAAGGATGGTCTTTAAAAAAAAATTAGTTAAAACCAAAAATGATGACTTTTCCAGAAACGACCAGATTTTAATACAAGTCCAGAATTGTAAAAAAGTTGAATTTTAAATCAAAAACGATGAATTTTTTGACCGCAAAGATTAATTTACCACCAAAAAAGACGAATTATCAATAAAATTCAAGAATTCTTAACCAAATAGTTGAATTTTTATCTAAAAACGTAAGTTTTTAAAAGAAAGTTAATTTACCTAATAAATGTATATTTTTTGATCAATTTAGGAAATCCTCAAGAAAATGTTAAATTTCCAGCTAAGAACATAAAAATTTAAATAAAAAGAATTGTTTTTCATCAAAAAATACGAATTTGTAATCAGATTCAAGAGGTCTCAGCCAAAAAAATCAAGTTTCAACTAAAAAAGATAAATTTTTAAACGAAAGGATTAATGAACGACAAAAATTACGAATTTTTAATCAAATTCAAGATTTCTAAACCAAAAAGTAAAATTTTTAATTGAAAACATACATTTTTAAACAAAAAAGATTAATTTGCTACAAAAAAGACGAATATTTAATAACGTTCAAGAGTTCTCAATAAGAAAGCTGCAGTTTCAACCGAAAACTACACATTTTTAAACAAAAATATCACTTTGACAACAAAAAGACGAACTTTCAATAACATTCAATAATTCTCAAAAAAAAATTTTAATTTTAGGAAAGAAATTTTTTTTGTTTTAAGAAAATAGTGCAACTTTGAAACCTAGTTGTTAAATTTTTAACTATGAATTCTGCGGTAACTGAGTTCTCTATCTGAATATCCTCCCAGAACCTGCAAATAAATATGTACTTCAGTTCTAGGTAATTACTAGTTAATTACTTTAATTAACACGTTTGTTTTTAGTACCTTCGGGCATCAACTGGAAAAATTATGAAGCATAATATTTTTGGTCTGGAATTTAGGGAATTTTTTAAACATTTTTTTACATTTCTTATTATCTTAAATTCCGGTGGCGGAACACCATATATAAAAAAAAATGGGCAAAGGAAATATCGCGCGACCTTCGGTCGACGATTTTTCAGGAGCTTAAAATGAGACTGAAATCATGCAAGAGAAAAGAAAAGAATTTTTTGTGGCAAATTTGTTTAAACAATAATAGTTTAAACAATTTTTTGTTCAATTCAAGTGTCATATTTATGGAGCCCTAGGTGAGCCTTAACATAGGATAAAGGAAGAAATTTGCTTACACCATTTTTACTAGGATTGTTTAAACAAAAATTGCTCAAACATTATTATTAATTTATTAAACTATATTTTACAAAAAATAAAAGAGCCTAAAATTTGGGACCACAAGCTTAACCTGCCTGCTTTGATGTCACAAGTCCTACAATAGTAGTTTTTAGTTTTTAAAAAAGGTCTAATTTATCTTAAATACAGACCCTAGTTTGACTCTAAACGTCGAGAAACGGCCGATTTCGGACACTTTCAGCGTTAAAGTAAGGTCTAAATTACATTGAAATCTCTGCTTATTTAGAACCTACCTACTTTAATAAAGTACAAATTGTATTTATCATGATTACTATCATATCAATTACAATTCATAATGTGCATGGAAATTAAGACAAACTGATTCTTTTTGCCTTGTTTTTACATAGATTTTCTATTTTTAATCTTGTTTTTTACGATTAAAGAAAAATTCCGCTTCATATACAAAAAATAAAAATATTCGTAAAAAATGTGTAAATGCTTGTTCGCTGAATTAATGTAGTCTCATTTATTCTCGTAACTTATATCGTTTGAACACAATTTAATTTGTAGATCTCTTTTAGTTGCACAACTTTTGTCGATCTATCTCTTTTCGTATTTTGCTTTGTTTTAACTTATTTAATTGTTATCTAAAATTTTATGAACAACAAAAACGAAGACGCCGGACAAACAGACACTGGCGCAAAAACTTGTTTGTCTTACTCAGGGGGCCTCAAAACATCGACATTTGATGAAATTCGCGAAAGTCATTTTTTGCATAAAACGAATACCTTCTCAGCATGAATGAGAATGTAAAAAGAGGATTTTTGACTTGTTTATATTTTCAAATATCGATAGTGAAACTTGTCATTGTTGACATGTCAAGTGTTGATACAATAATGGTGGTTTTTGGGGGACTTGCTAAACATTGATGAGCGTTTCGCCTTGGGCATTGCAAGGCTTCGAAGTTCACCGTGTTTCCCTTTTCTTCGCGCAAGCGGAGTCGAGCACCTCTGCTGGCCACAAGTTTCACAAGCATTCCGATAAGAGACTCACCGAGATCGCTTCTTTTCTCCCCACCACGAAACTCATGCCAAGTTAAGTCACTCTACTCGAGGACTGCAGAGAGAAGAGGCTGACCTGCCTTCTGAGACTCTTTGGCTACAGAACAGAGCTGCCAGATCGTGGATGAAATTTACCCCCACCATAGCTACCGTTTGGGAGCCGCAAAACAGAAGGTGCATGATTACCACTGTGAGTTCGTATGTAAGCCGAAAATGCACGATTCGACTTCGGAGTTCTGCTGTGCGATGATTGCCGATCTGAAGGCTCCGGAAGCCTTCGGTGGTCTTCTATTTATATCTCGCTCCCCATTTGAAAGAAATTGAAGAAACTGGCGATTTGGATGTTTTGCGTGATTCTTAATTTCATGCATGCTTCGATTTTCAGGTTATGTTTTCCAGGTGTACATAGTATGGATATTATTGTTATTACATATATATATATATACAATTAATGTTAATATTGTAATTATAAAATATTATATTAATATAAATGAATAGTTAACTACCTTCTAATAGAAATAGTTCAACTTTCAACTAAAACAATTAGTTTTCTGCAACAAAAAATATTTTTTAAATTGTTTTCAGCATAATAGTAAAATTTTAAACCGAAAAATTACATTTTCATCCAAAAAGCTAAATTATATACTAAAAAAAGGCATTTCTAATCAAATACATGAACCTTGCACAAAAGAAATTTATTTTCCATGAAGACTAATTTTCTGAACAAAAACTAATGTTTAATCATAGTTAAATTTTCGACAAGAAAGATTAATATTCTACCAAGAAAGAAGAGTATTCAATAAAATACAAAAAATTTTCACTAAAAAGATCACTTTTCATTTAAACATAGAATAGTTAAATTTGTGGTTAAAGATATTAATTTTTAACCAAAAAGAAAATAAATTTTCTATAAAATAGTTACATTTTCAGAAAGAAAAATTTATCCAACTAATTGATGAATCATCAAACAAACAAAAAATATGAGAGAAAAAAACGTTAAAATTCTTTGAAATCGCTTGAAATTATTGAAATTAATTGAAAATTCGTTGGAATGTTCTAAAAATATCCTGAAAAACTGTGAATCATTTAAAACCGCATAAAATTTTTGAAAGCTCTTGAAAATTCCTTATAAGTTTAAAAATACCTTAAAAGTTTTCAAATCCTTTAAAATCTCAGACTGAATTATTGAAACCAATTGAAAATGCCTTGGAATCTATTAAAATATCCTAATATATATCAAATCCTTAAAAATCTCATATTAAATTACTGTCAAAAATTGAAAATTCCTTGGAAC
>NC_046657.1:43956395-43966375 GCF_010883055.1 Belonocnema kinseyi
ATTAAAATAATTTGAAAATTTCTTGGAATCTATTAAAATATCCTAAAATATACATCAAATCCTTTAAAATATCATTCTAAATTACCATGATCAATTGAAAATTCCTTGGAATCGTTTAAAATTCTCTCAACTTTTCGAATCCTTTAAAATCTTTTCAAATACCTATAACTTTTTATAAAGATTTCTAAAGTATTAAAATTTTTTTTAAATAACCCTTTTAAAATTAGTTTAATTCTTTGAAATTCCCTTAAATTATGAAAATCAGTTGAAAATTCCTTGACACTTTAAACCATATTCTCAAATATTTAAAATCCTGGAAAACTGTTTAAATCTTTTAAATTTGTAAAAGCTCTTGAAAGTATCTTAAAATTTGAAACATACCCTGAAATATTTCAAATCCTTAAACAGCTCACACTAAATTATTGAAATAATTTGAAAATTACTTGAAATCTATGAAAATATCTTAAAATATATCAAATCCCTTAAAATGTCATATTAAATTACTGTAATCCATTGAAAATTCCTTGGAATATTTTTTAATTCTCTAAAAATTTTCAAATCTTCTAAAATATTTTGAAACACCTAGGTGGTTTCCTTAAAAGAATTTCAAAATACTTTAGAAATCTTTAAGAAAATAAGTTGTAGGTGTTTCAAAAGATTTTAAAGGATTTGAAAATTTTTAGAGAATTTAAAAATATTCCAAGGAATTTTCAATTGATTACAGTAATTTAATATGACATTTTAAGAGATTTGATATATTTCAGGATATTTTAATTTTTTTTTTTAATTTTATTTAATTTTTATTTTTTAATATTTTAATATTTTAGTATTTATTGAATTTCAAGGAATTTTCAAGAGCTTTGAAAAATTTAAAAGATTTCAAAAGATTTTTAAAGATTTTAAATATTTGAGCATATTTTTAAAAATGTCAAGGAATTTTCAACTGATTTTCATAATTTAAGGGAATTTAAAAAAATTTTAAATACTTTAGAAATCTTTATAAAAAGTTCTAGGTACTTGAAAAGATTTTAAAGGATTCAAAAAATTTGAGAGAATTTAAAAATATTCCAAAGAATTTTCAATTGATCACAGTAATTTAGAATGATATTTTAAAGGATTTGATGTATATTTTAGGATATTTTAATAGACTTCAAGTAATTTTCAAATTATTTTAATAATTTAGTGTGAGATTTTAAATGATTTGAAATATTTCAGGGTATTTATTGAATTTTCAGATATTTTCAAGAGCTTTAAAGAATTTTAAAGATTTTAATAGGTTTTTAAGGATTTTAAATATTTGAGGATATTTTGAAAGATCTCAAGGAATTTTAACTTATTTTTATAATTTAAAAGAATTTCAAAAAATTTTAACAACTTTAGCAGGGTTATTTAAAAAATTCCAAAGTACTTTAGAAATCTTTAAAAGATGCCAAGGTCTTTCAAAATATTTTGAAGGTTTCGAAATATTTGAGAGTATTTTAAAACGTTCCAAGGAATTTTCAATTTTTGACAGTAATTTAATATGAGATTTTAAAGGATTTGATATATATATTAGGATATTTTAATACATTCCAAGGCATTTTCAATTTGTTTTCTGAAAATGTAACTATTTTGTAGAAATTTTCTTTTCTTTTTGGTTAAAATTTTTTTTTAACCACAAATTTAACTATTCTATGTTTAAATGAAAAGTGATCTTTTTAGTTAAAATTTTTTGTATTATATTGAATACTCTTCTTTCTTGGTAGAAAATTAATCTTTGCTGTCGGAAATTTAACTATGATTAAACATTAATTTTTTGTTCAGAAAATTAGTCTTCATGGAAAATAAATTTATTTTGTGCAAGGTGCATGTATTTTATTAGAAATGCCTTTTTTTAGTATACAATTTAGCTTTTTGGATGAAAATTTAATTTTTTGGTTTAAAATTTTACTATCATATTGAAAACAATTTAAAACATTTTTTTTGTTCACCCGGAATATTCTGTTAAACTGATAGTCCTTATCGTCGGCGCTCTTGGAGGTGCCAAGCTTTCACTTGCTAATGGCCTAAAAAGCATCCCTGCGTGTCAACAATATGCTTGAAAACTTGCGGGAAAAATGCAGAAGGCGGTTGTCGTTGGGTCACTCCGTGTTCTTAGGGTGCACGAGGCTTTAGCTGGATCGTCGTATTGATTCCTTTACAGACTGTAACCACCTATCTCACGGTTGTGAGACGTGATTGTGGCTGAAATTTTACTGCGATTTCGCTGGAAGCGGGTAGACCTGGAAAACATAACCTGAAAATCGACGCATGCATGAAATTAAGAATCACGCAAAACATCCAAATCGCCAATTTCTTCAATTTCTTTCAAATGGGGAGCGAGATATAAATAGAAGACCACCGAAGTCTTACGAAGCCTTCAAATTGGCAATCATCGCACAGCAGAACTCCGAAGTCGAATTGTGCATTTTCGGCTAACATACGAACTCACAGTGGTAATCATGCACCTTCTGTTTTGCGGCTCCCAAACGATAGGTATGGTGGGGGTAAATTTCATCCACGATCTGGCAGCTCTGCTACAAAAGAGGAAATGGCGAGCGACGCTTCGCTCCTAGTCCCTGCGTTTAACAGAGTTTTTATTTTCCTAACTTGACCAATTGAACATTTTATTAATTATGAATTTTAATTTGAAAAATATTATTTTCCATCTAGTCTTATTAAGACGCTAAGCATTTTCTGTTATTGAAGATTCTTAACTTGATCGATATTGTGTAGATTTTCTGCCTTCGTGGTTTGGAGGGTTGATCTACTGTCGGTAAGGTACAATCTCTGATGATACAGCAGGTAAATAAAAAAATAATTACTTGTACCATTAACACGCAGCTAAAAATTGGCGTTATTTTCTTGAATTAAGAGTTTGTATTCTGATCCCTCTAATAACTTAATTGGAAAAATACCTGACCGGAAATCAGAAGTTTTGTGGTTCGATTCCCAATGGAGTGAAGATGGAGTAGGATGATTTTTCAAGAAATAATTTTGAATTAATTTATTTATCCAAAATATTATTTGTTGATTGATTTGAGTTGAAGTTTAGAGGTTATGAACGATTATGTTGACCAAACATAGGTAGTAACAGGCTAAAACTAATTTGTGCGTGTGTATGCTTATAAAAAGTTGTAAATAGAAAATTAAATTAATAAAAAAGTAACGATGATAAATTAATAGATCAAATATCTTACCTTGAACTTAGACGGCCTCAGCTTCTCCAAATTTCCAAGACACTTTTCTAACCACTTTCAAAACACTTCGTATATTTTTAAATTATTATTCATAGAAAGTTTGAAATCAAATACAAGTTTCTTTTAATTTTCAAAAGAAATAATTAAACAAACAGTTATAATCAGAAACAACGAACAGAAGCTCGATCAATTATCGTCAGCTGATAATGCAGGCGGCTGCTCGAGTACTCATCGAGATCTCGGCTCTGAACGCTGCAGTTTCTGCTAGTACACGGTTGCATGTTTACCCACTACGATTTTCTTTAAAAATTAATTTTTATAAATATTAAAACGAATCTCCATTAAAATTCCATGCTCTACACGCTGGTGCAAACCGTTTCTCGCTATTACGATTCGCGTGATATTCGCAAAAGAAATATTTTTTGCGTTACATCTCATAAACTGTAAAACCTACATAAAAATTAATATCAGAAATGGATTTCTGATGGCTGTAAATATATAATATCAGAAAGCATATCTTTTAAAGGTGTCTATTAAAAAAGCAAACTTCAGAATTATTAGACTGGATTATAAGTTTCGCGTGGATTCAAATCAGGCAATTGCGCCTTGTTAAAAGCCTTCAAGTATCAAAGAAAGGTTCCGAAAGAAACTGTTTGCAAAAAAGAAAGCTGGTTCGTGCATTTATGGAATCGACGACCAGTAAGCTTACAAAAGATTATAATTTATCATTGCCAAAAGAAAAATACTCTTCTTGCAACGAATGGCTATCCAATTTTCAAAAAGCTTTGAAAACTGTAAATGCGCAAGAAAAGATCCGTCTGCTGACGCTGGTGTCAATAGAATAGCAACTGGCCATGAGAAAGAATCCTGTGATGGCGTTGCCGGCTTAGCAAAACACTATGCAACTAATCATAAGTCAAAGAAGTCACATTTTATGGAGTCCATAGATAATGCCGAATCCTTTGTTCGAAAAGTGAAGAAATATACTGGCGCCATTATTCTAAAACTGCTTTCACCAGAGGAAGTTGCCAGTTTTCGAGAAACAAAGAAAAAGGCATGGGTTAAACTTCTAGGGATTACTGACATTCAAAAATCCCAAGCTTGGAAAGTAGAAGTTGGGCAAAACAACGAGAGGAAAGTATACATTGCAAATACCTCTAGAAATCCATGGAAAGAAGTAACAGTGTTACTTTTAAGTAAGAAAGTGCATGCTCTTATCAAGTGGAATAAGAGTATTGTAACAATGCATTAAAGTTGATTCGCTTATCGTTAAAACAATTCTTGATTAAACGAATCGCACTTTAACCGTTAAAAGATCTGTTTTCAAACTTAATGCTCAAACGATGGCACTTTAACCGTAAAAGTATTCCTTTATCGTGAAGAGGAAATTTCTGAGAGTGTGGTGGGAGATTTTTCACTGAATCTCGAACTCTCTAGCCAAAGCCCTATTACTCGGATACCTAACAACTCAATTATTAGCAATAATAAGGCAATAATTTTTTTTTAATTTTTGTATAAATTGTTGTAAAAAAAGGAAAAAAACTACAGAACAGCCACTGTCGGGAGGACACCCTCTTTTATCATTTAATTCAGCAGATATTGTCATATCAAATCAACAATTTGTTCAACGAATAGGCAAGAGGCTACAACTCATAATTTATATTAATTTTTTTATAAATCGATTCTGTATTTAATTTGGAAAAATATTCTAAGATTTAAAATACTAAAAAAAAAATTCTTCAGAGAAATGAAAAACAAATGGAATTTTCTGAAGATTGAAGCCTCAAGTAATGAAACTAAGATATTTCATCTCATAAGACTTTATCGTTATATGTGTAAAAGCAACGTTAAGTTACAATTTTAAAATAATCATTATTATTTTTTACCTCTATTGAAGGGAACTATTCTTCCAACGAGTCTTATCAGATATTTATATATTTATATTGTGTTTACAACAGATTGGCCCACTGACCCTAATTCGATGCTCAGGTATCAAAGAGAGAGCACCTGCCCGTGAGTACTGTCAATTTCTACCTTTTAAATTTTGCTTGCCTTGATAAGGGTACTCTTTGAGTACCGAAACGTTGGTAATGCAATTTTATTTATTTTTAATTTTCATTTTTAATGTTATTTTATTATAATTGGATGATAATAAAAATAAAAAAAACAAAAGAAAGAAAAAGAGAAGGAACGGGATGTGGTTGGCTGCCTTCTGATTTCTTTTTTTTTTCTCTTTTTTATTTTTGTCCGAAAATTAAAAAAAAAAATTTCAGATTACAATAGATTTTTTTTTATTCGTTATGGTCCAAATTTGGTCGTTGGATTTTTGTTTTTAACAGGAGTTTGGCATCATATTTAATACAAATATTGTCTAAGAATCATAATTTTGTTTATTTTGAAGTATTTTGAATAAAATAAAAAAGTAAAAAGTCAGATGAAGGTTAGAAAGTAAAAAAAGTAAAATGAAAATTGAACTTTCGACTTCTTACCACGTTTTTTCATCTGCTGCTTTTTTTCATCTGTTTTTTGGCCCTGCACACCAACATTGAGCGAGCCCTGCACATCACCTTTAAAATTGTCACTCCAAATACAGGCAGTAAGTCGCTTAGTAATAATAAAGTATAATAACGTTTGTTACCTATATATCTCTCCTCGAAAAATATGATACATCTTTCCTCGAATGCCAAAAAAGTAAGAGTGTTTAAGAAATTGGGAAGAATTTTCAATAATTACCAGAGATGCCTTCTTATCTTGCAAAAATAGCCCACAAATCGATGTACGTATAGCTTTTCGCAGAAATCACTGTCACTGAACGAGGAACGAATTCTTGTTTACTCATAGTAAAAATTTCCGTCGATTTTTCTAGCAGATCAAAAAAAGAATCTGTTGTAGCTGCGCAACGAAACGTCGCTCGCAATGACGCGAAATCTGGAAAAAAATGTCTGTAAAATCGAAATCACGGTAAATTGATCAACCAAAATTTCACTTATGCACTAAACTGTTTAGGAATTGAGTTAAGTAAAGTTTGATCAGAAAATGTTGTCCAGTAACGACAAGGAGAACATGCAAGCTCACAACATGAAAGTGACAGGAACCTACAACTAAAACAAGCTTGGCCGTGTATTGCCATAAATAGTGCTATTTTTTTGGAACGAAAAAACCCTAATTCCAAGGTATTCTGTATATAATTTTGAGTAAAATGACATTGGCCAAAAAATTTAACCAATTAGGAGTAAATCATTCACTACTCATTCTCGAGAAACTTTTTTCCTGCGTTTTTCAGTTGTTGGTTATTCAGCCACGCTTTGACCATATCGATTGACCTCTCCCTTAATTCCGGAATCGCAAACATGGCCGCTTTAACTTCAAGCGGCTTGGGAATTATTCCTATCGTCTTCAAATAAGGTTCGAAGACTTTGGTGGCTGTCTCTATTTCCTTGTTCGTCCAGCGTTTTCGAGAAGGTTTGCTGGATGAAACTGAAAATATAAAAAGATTGACATAAATCTGCTGATCATCTTTGCGCAGTGATAAGGGACTGAAAACTGTACATAATTTATAACAAATTTATTAAATGAAGAAGGCTTTTACCATACATACTTGATCGCTTCTTCTTCGTAATATTCCTCGGCTTCTCCTCGTCCGAAAAATGAATATTTTTATCAGCATCATTATTATCACCTTCGAGAGGGCGTTTCTCATGAGTTAAACTTGAATCCATCTCATTATCTGCAAAATAAATTCAAAAATAAATACTTTGTATGAGATATTTAAATGAAATGTGTAAAATTATAAAAATATCTACAAGTAGTCTCGCTGTGATAAATATCCTTCTCATGATAGTAGTCATCGTAATCTTCAGCACGGTCTTCTTCTGCGATGCCGTCTTCTATGGGCCTCATGACAGCTTCAAGGAGTCGAGCCATTTTTGGAATTTCCAGCTGTGGAACTGAATGTCTGTGGTATTTTTCGTGAATATGGTCTTCGTGACACATGATATCAGCAAGGTATGCCAAATCTGATGGTTTGTATTACTGTGTTACACCCTTTGTGGCGATATACTTTTTAAATTAGTCGCCCTTAATAATTCGGATCTTTCGGCTCCGCACAAACACGCAAAATCTGGTATAGCCGTACATGCATTTAAATGACATCCTTTTTGAAATGAATGGTACACGCCAAATAATCTGCTATTATTTCAGAAACTTTTGCTTCTTCCCATTTCAGGAAAATCAGATCCAAGCATTTAATTAAATTTTGTGATAGCAAAACTGGCACAATCCGGCCTGTCTTGCCACGAATGCTTATTTTTATATACTTTTTTAACGCACCTTCTACTTTCGTGGATAAAGTGTCAAAAAGATGTTTCTCATATTCTTCATTTATAGACATATTTGTTTTTACGTCTGTTATGTACACTTGCTCCAATTTTTCAGGTCTACGTCGACTGAAGAGTTGAATCGAGGTCATTTGGGTTGTTGTCAAGTGTCGCCACTCCTGAAGGCTGACCTTTTCTTTGAGTTTACAAATGCAGTCGTTCTCTCCTTCTCGAGGTAACTGCATAGCTTTAAAACATCCTTATCGAGTGGCAGCTCGACAACCCTTTCAATAAACCGACGAGTTTGGATCTCCGGGATGGCTCTGCTCACTCTGTCGTTAAATTCGATTTTATGAAGCCTTTGGAAATTTTGCACCTTTACCATTTCTTCAACCTTTTCCTGCAGTATACATAAACTTACCAATAACTCTCCGATTTTTTTAATCAGCGTCCCCAAGTTTGAGGCATTGGTAGGCTCCTTGTAATTATCTTCTTGTACGTCACAGTCCGCAACAGCTTTGACTGCGGTAATTGTAGAATCATAATACTTTGCAACATACGCTTCCCGAAGTTTTTCATCGCGTCTGGGTTTAGTTTTTTCATTTCTATAAGATAGCGGCCGAAATTCGAAGCTTAATTCTTATCAAAATCGCTTCTTGTGATTTGTTATAATTACTACAAAGCCTGTTGGCAAATGCTATGAGCAACTCGCCATGACGGACGAGTTGTCCTATTTCATCTTCTCGCATGACGCAAAGCACTTTTCTGCAGTCTAGAGAAGCAGATTCATGTATCTTAACTGATTTCACACTGCCAATAGATAGGATACACCTGCCTCTATTTTTCTCTTCAGAATATTTGCGGTAGTGTTTTCGGAAGGACTCTTTGGCCAGTTCCGTCTTGTATGTTGGGCATGTTGTATACTGTATGGCTTCCTTTTTATTCTCCTTTCTGAAGCATCTCAAGACGATTCGCTCGCCCCAGTTAGCCACAGGGTCTCTATTGAATTTAAAATTTCGATTTTCCCTCAGAATGCCGATTAATTTTTTTTTTGCTGCAGATCCTTTTGGCAACGCAGCATACTGCTTGACCTCTTTTTCATATGCGTGGATTATTTCCAAGTGGTCGGCAATTTTGCCTAATTTTTTTTTACAAAATAGCACGCATTTCTTCTTGGCTCGTTGTTTGATTCCACGAATTTGGATTTTCCGTCTCCTGCGCTTAAACATAAACGTAAGTTGGATTTGAAAAAAAGTTTAAAAAAATTGTTGAGATTAGGCTCATATAGCCTTAACTCATCAGCTGTTGGCGGAACCGTATTGAACCACGCGTTTTATCTCTTTTGAATTAGTTAAATCAGTTAAGTTTAAATTAGTTATTTAAACTATTAGTTATTTCATTAATTAGTTAAATAAGTAAATTAGCTAATTAGTTTAAATTACTTAATTAATATAACTTACACATGGAAAAGGAGTGAATAATCCGCGACAGAAAAAAAAATTCCGAAGCTGATGGGTTAACAATAAGAATAAAATCTTCTACCTCCCAATATGGCCCAATACATGAAACAAATTTTTTTGCATTTATTGGACGATGTCGAGAGCTTAAGAATAAAATATTCCAACTCCCGATATTGCCCAATAGACGAAAAAAGTGAATTCGTCGAATTATTATTTTTTTTTTTATTTTCTTGAATTAATAATATGAAATTAGAAAGTGAAATTTAAACTTTGTATTAATAAATACCTTATCTTTATTTTTGACTTGAAACATTTTTAATGTTTAATTGAAGGTAAGACTTGGTTTGTTCAATGTGATAGGGGTATTTTATGGCGGTTTTAGTGGAAGATAGCTGAGACTGGGTTCATGAAATTTGATAGGGATAGAAGCTTGCCCAGTGGGCACAAGCATTAAAGAACATCTTTAGAACGGCTTAAAAATGTCCTACGTCGGTTCATATAACATTCCATAAACATAAACTGCTCCAGAGACGTTTTAAAGGCGTAATTCGAACATAAAATGATTTTAGAAATATTATTTGGTCTGGCTAAGGGCAGTTTTTAAAACGTTCAAATAACGTATTTTGACTTATACGTCCAAAAAAATGTGTTAAGGACGTTCCAATTACGTTTTAAAACTATGTGCCTACTCGTTGGTGCCTGCAGTGAGTATTTTTAATTTAAGACACGAGAATTTCATAGCTGATGTAGAATAATACTTTGAAGATAGATTTATTAACTAGATAATTTGACAGTTTTTTGGGTTAGTTATTTTCAATTTGAGTTCTTTTTGGTGGTTTTAGCTGATGGAGGGTGAGACATGGTTTGTTAAATGTGATAGGCGTAGTTTATAAATGTTGTTTAATGTTACCTTGCCTCGCTGAGCAGGATGTGACTAAATACATCAGCGGTGTTTTTTTATTTACCCCGAAAAGTCATTGCCTTTT
>NC_046657.1:43966475-43975004 GCF_010883055.1 Belonocnema kinseyi
GTTAGAAGTAGTTGTTAGTGTTATGAGGTGTTTCCGGAAAATGTAATTTTTTTTTGTAAGCACAAAATTAGTTCAGACCTGCACAGAAATCCGTATTGGTGCCTAGGAAGAGCCCAAAATTCTAAAATGCTTACGTTTAGTTCAGGTGCATATTTAATTTTAACGTTAGTTTTTAAAAGATAGGGGGGAGGTGCTAGCGGTCAACACCTCCACCTAAAAGTTTTTTGAGAAAAATAAGAGAGCCCAAAAATCGGTATTGGCCAGCATCTCCACCCAAATTCGGTGTTTTTTTTTTTTATAACTTAAAGACCCCAAAAATCGGCATCGGTGCCAAAATAGCCCAAAATTATGGCATAAGAAATACTGAAATTCCGTTATGGAGGTGCTAGCGGAATCTACCCTGTTTTATTATTTTGGGCGAGATATTGGCCCTGAGTGGGAAGGCCGCTATCCCGACGTGTGAGTGCAACGTTTCTCTCTCTAGCGTAGTGAGCAGCAATACCACTCTGAGGCGACGCTGGAACGGTTTTTCTTGTACGTGCGCTCGTCTTCGTGATTTTCCTTAATGATTTTATTGTTTTTTACTAAAAATGGACATGTTTTTCCAAAAGTTCAGGTTTGAAGATATCCCAGGCACCTTAATAGATTATTATCTTTCTTTTTTCTATGTACGCTTGCTAGACATGTTGACATAACCTAAACGTTTCTTTGAAGCCATTCTTATTTTGACAAGTTCTGTCTGTACATGCTGTATATACAAGATGATATTAATGTGATTCTGGCTTGAATAATTGTACAAATGTAGTTGCTTGAGACAATCAAATCAAAATTTTAAAAAAGTTTTAAAAACATCTATTGTATAATTTCATGCGAAGCGTCTACGTTTCCTTTTCAGTGCAACAGCGCTCCTTTAATTCGGAACAAGGAGTCTCCATCATTTCGGGTAAGTTGTCTGAAAACGGGTGCGCCGTTCACCCAAACGAAGCGTGCCACTGCTCTAGGCTTGTAGTGGCTCTACGTGCTCGGTCGTAGTAAAGCGGCTTTCCGAAATTTCTTTCCACGTAGCCCACATTGTCATCATTGATAGCGACGAAATTGAAGCAAAGTTCAAATGTAATTATTCGATTTACGTCTATATAATTTTTAAACTTTTGGAATTAACCTTGATGATTATTAATTAAGTTTATATTTTACCCATTTTATTATGCGAGCCATTGTTAAACCACAAAATAAACGAAAATTCAAAAATATTAAAGCAGAAATTGCAAGGATGACGTGCCGTAATAAGATCGACCAACAACAACTTGATTTGTTCCTTAATTCTGAAAGGATTTTCCACCTCTTTTTTCGTGGCGCATTTAGCTAATTGGATGTTAGAACGTAAGGCCTTGAAATTATAAAAGTTTCTTAATTGATTAACTAATTGTATTAATACCTCTAAAACGAGCGTATTTGAGGGGCGAAAAATGTTGTGACATGAACTTGCACTGCCTGCCAGAATTTAAATGGATATGTTGATGTTTTTAGAAGTGGCTTAAATCTTTTTAATTTTTCAACTGGCTGTTCAACTGTTGAAAATTCAACTTTTTAAACTAGAAGACAAATAAGTATTTGATAGTAATTCCATTACATTTTCTTCAATTCTTTAACAGTTGAATATGCGATTTTCAAGGTGAAAATTTAAACTATTAAAAATTCAAGAAAATTGAATTTTCAAAAAATAAAAACTAATCTCGTATAAATAAAAAAGTGGCAAATATGTTAAATTTAGATTCTTGTAAATTTAGATCCTTGTAAATGCGCTAGTGTCGCTATAAGTGGTCAAACACACCCAAGAGAGTCACCAGAAGGTACCTTAAAAGTGACCTGGAAGCTTTTGTTTTTCTACGGTCAGTGCATAATTTTCGCCCTAGGCGAGGACATTAAAAGTGTCAGAATATTTTTCTGATCCTATCAAATTTCACCCTAGTAGCGATCTGTGCGAAACGACAAGAAATGTCCAGCTTTTCTGAGAGCAGAAATTTCTTAAAAAGATTATTTTTCCTATGTGTGCCTTACAGGTATAAGTATTTCAAAAAAAGAATTATACTACGTTGAAAATGTGAAATTTAAAATTTTTTTAGGCATGTTATTGGAGAATAGACCCGAGGTTTACCGGGCAATTTAGTCGAAAAAATAACTTGTCCTGGAAATAATCCTGATAACAATTTAAAATTTGGTACTTTTTCCAAAGAGAGAATTGCTTTCGAACTTATAAATTTATCTTGAGAAGTTGCGTTCCGGTAGCATAGAGTGGGGACAGCCAGCTAATCACGGCATAGCACGGTGTCTCCAGAACATGGGATTTTTCGGCCCCCACCACTCTCCCATCTGGGAGCGAGCCATTCAAACGTAGCGTGTCGGTGAGTCCGCTCTGTTAAATGCTGCGAAGCCCAGCCTCGTGTAAAGCCGAAAATGGACGAGCAGAACCCAAGCTCTCCCGGCCTCACGAATGACGATCTAACTGCTCCTCAAGTTTATTGAGGTTTTGAAATCCCGAGTTACCTTAGAACCATTAGGCTTAGTGCGAAGAGGCAAATATAATTGACTTTATGTAAATAGATCTAAGAGACAAACTTCTGAGTCTAAAATGTTTCAAATTTAGTACTGCGTGCCTTAGTCATATTTTTAGTAAACAATGGATTTTTAACAAACAAAAAACAAATTTTTGACAAAATAGTTAAATTTTCAATCTAAGAAATTACTTTTGAAAATACATTTTTCAACTTAAACATTATAGTTTATAGTGAAGTTTGCAGTTGAAAAAATTAATTTTTAAACCCAAATAAATGCGAATTTTCAACCAAAGAAATTAGTTTTTATCTAAAACAAATGAATTTTTAAAGAAGAATAATTGGCCAACAAAAAAGATAAATTTATAACCCAAAAGAAAATTTTTCAAGAAAAAGAAGTGTTAACAAAATTGTTTCATTTTGATCTTTAGAAACGAATTTTAAACTAAAAAAATAAGTATTCAATCAAAAATGGACTAGTGAAATTTTCCGACAATAAATGGAATTTTCGACTAAAATTATAATGTTTCAACGGAAAATTCAATAGATAAATTTTCAGTTGAAAAATGATTATCAGCCCCAAAAAATCAAAGTTTTAACAAAATATAACATTTCAAAGCAAAAAATTAAATTTGCAAGCAAATAATTTAATTTTCAAACCAAGAACCTTCTAGCGAAAACAGTCATTCAACATTTTCAAAATCAATTTTAAAACAACAAAAATTTTTGTTAAATAGATAAATTTTCAACGAAAAATGGTTACATTATCTGTTTAAAAAATCAATTTACACCCAAAAATTTTTTAGCAAAATAGTTTAATTTCCAAAAATATAGATGAGCTTTTCACCATTTCATACAAAAATAAAAGAAGTTTCGCTCGCAAGTTTGAGCGCGCCTAGGGCGCGCGACGGTTGAATCCCGCGCTTCGCGCTCGGATATTCATTCTTTGCATTTGGAATGCTTGAAAAAAACTTTATGAAAAAGATCTCTTTTAGATGGCAGTATTTATATGCGTTTTCATATTCTGAATTGTCTACTTAATTAAGTATAGTCAAAGATTAAGTTTCTCAAATCTCTGTAGGCTTTGAGGTACACATTCTCATGGTGACACTCGCGCTGCACGGTCGATTTCCGACAGACATTTGTAAACAGGTTTTGTTGGATTTTTTTTCTCGTAACTTTCGTCGTTTTTCCACACATTTTTTTTATTTTACTGTTTTCAACGTTATTTTTCACGAATAAAATAAAAAGTATGCGTCCTATCAAGAAGTGATTCTTAACGAAATTGTAGATCTTTTTTAGGATAACAATTTTTGTTAATTCATCTTTTTTTGTATCCTACAAAGTTTGTCCACAAAATGGAATTTTTTATTTTCCATTATTTTTTGTGCAATCAAAATTTTAATATTATTAATATTTTAATAATTTTAATTTTAATTTTCGGTTGATTGAAAAAATTTTGAAAACGCTATAACTCCAAGAATTTTCTTTTTACCGAAAAAAGTTATGAGGATAAATTGTTTGTTCTTTTCAATACTATAAATATCCGTACATAGAATTTTCAAATTCAGAAAAAAGTGGTCTCAAAAATTTTCAAAATGCGCCCCACTTTTTGAATTTTTATCAAAAATGGCCACCGTGAAAACCTGATTTTCGGATTCAGGGGGTTTTGAAACGTGGAGATCCGTTGAAACAGTGTGATGTCAAATTTCCGACAATTCTAATACTTTCTCAATCATAAAGGATGAGAATGTAAAAAGAAGAATTTTTGACTGAGAAAGGTCAATTTCCTACCAAAAAGAAATTCAACCAAAAATGATACAATTAAATTTTTAGTATAAGAAAATTTTTTTTCAACAACAAAAAATCAAATTTTGAGCAAAACAGTTCAATTATCAACCAAAATAGTTATTTGAAAATTTTTTTATTTTAAAATAGTTTAATTTTCGATCGAAGAAATGAATTTTCAACTGAAAAATGTTTAAAAAAAAAAACACACACACAATCGAATTTACAACAGAATAGTTCAATTTTCAATTATATAGTTATATTTTCATTTAAAAAATTATTTTTCAACCAAAAATGGAATGGAATGAATTCTGAGAGAAATTAAAAAAAAGATCATAATTTTTAAAAATTATTTCGTAATTTTGCCGTATTATATAATTTTAGAAAAAATAAGGAATTTAATTCTTATTAAGCCTTCTTGCGCAATTTTGTTTTACCATTTTTTATTATTTTTATGTTGGTTTGTAAAATTTGCTTTCAAATTTTAGTAAGTTTACGAGATATACTGAAATTTTGAAGGGATTAAAAAATAGTTAAGACTTCTAAAAAAATCAGGAAAAATTTGAATAATTCTTGAAGATTAGAACGTCTGAAAATATTGGAAAAAAAGAATTATTTTTCTAATAATCGTTTGAAATTTTTAAATAATTTTTATTTACTAAAATGTACTTTCAAACAAAAAACTAAGAAGATTGTAAAACACATCAAACGATTTCCTCAAATTTAAAAGAAGAGTGTAGAAGATTTTAAGGCAAAATTTTTCAATTTGCTAAGATTAAAAATTAAAAAAAAAATTAAAATAATCTAGTAAATTCAAGAAATATTTAGAAGAATGGAAGAGATTCAAATCTAATTTTAAACTTAAATTTTGTAGAATTGTAGATTTTCAAAGATTTCAAAAAAAAAAAAAAAAAAAACTTCTAAATGTTCTAAACCTTTTTTAAAAAGACTCGAATTTTTCCAATATTTTTTTAAATGCAATAAAATAAAAAATTTAAAGTCCTCTAGGCTCTTTTTTGATTCATCTCTTTCCATGCTATTTTAGGCTATAATCACAATTTTGAGGATTTTAAGATAAAAAGCCAAAATGTTATTAATTTGGCCTCATTCAAAAGACTAATCATTTGACAAAAATGCTGTAAAATTTTTCTTTGAATGTGGTGTGGAAAGGAATTTCATTAAAAAATCTGTAGGATTTCCTGAACAGAAAACTGTAAGAATTTCTGAACTTTCTTATTTTTATTTTTTAAGTGTATTTTAATCTGCTTTACGGTAAGTGAAAAATCATATGCTGAAAAACGATATGAGAAATATCTATTTCTTCAACTTCAACTATAATTTGAAAGGCGATTCTTTATAGTATTTTACTAACTAATGGATATATTTTTATAATTTCATTCCAGAAATCCTTTCCCTAAGGTCAAACATATTACACAAAAATCGTAAAAGTAAAAAAAAAACCCAAAATATTTAGAGGAATTTTTTAAATAACAATCAATGTGTATCATATTCAAATAAAATTTGGCAATATTTATAAAAGTATTATTATTTTTAATTAAAAAAATTAATGCATAGAGAATACAGTTTTTATTTGAAATTTCACGACGGTTTTTTGTACCATGTTTGACTCTCGGCCAGAATCAAGGAAAAATAATCTAAAAATATGTTCATTAGTTATAAAGATGCTACAAAGACTTACCTTTACAATTTTTTTCTCTTTTTATAATCATGAGATATTTCTTCATAAAAGAAATTTTGTTGGATTTATTTTACAATTAAAATAAAATTGTAAAAGATAAATTTTGTAATTTTGAGATAAGTATTTTAAGGCATTAAAGATTTTGTAAAGATTTCATATACAGTAAAATAAGTATTATCAGTATGTTTATAAATTTATATGTAAATAATTATTATAAGAATCTTAAGAAAAAAATATATATATTTTCGAATAGATCAGATGTATCAGAAAAGATCCTATGAGATTTTAAAGACATTTTATTTTTAAACACTTCTAAAGTTTAATTTTTTTTAATCTGATTAAGTCTACTATATACTTTCTGAATTCACTTGATTATTTACTTTTATGAAATTTTTAATCTTATCAAATTGAAGCATTTTGCTTTAAAATCTTCTGCACTCTTCTTTTAAATTTTAGGAAATTCTTTGATGTGTTTAAAAATCTGCTTGAATTTTTTTTAAGTACATTTTTTTTAAATTATTAAAAACTTTCACACGATTATTAGAAAAATAATTCTGTTTTTTTTTAATCTTGTTAGACCTTCCAATCTCTAATCTTTAAAAATGATTCAAACTTTTCCTGATTTTTTTTAATTCTGCAAAATTAGAAAAAATGCCTTTAGTGTTCTCCAGATGCTTTGAGAAAATTTGCAATGTCTTGAAATGTTTTAAAATACTCTTTTCAAATTAATTGTTTGGAATACAAAATTATGTTAATTATTTCTTTAGAAATCTTTACAAGTTCTAAATATTTTTGAATCGTTTCGAAATTTTTGAATATCTCTTAAGCTTACTCAAATTTGAAAGAATTTGCTCCTTAATTTTTCTAAAGTTAAGTGATATGGAAAAATTGCAAAATTTTGCTTCAAAATATTTTTTTCGTACTTTTTAAACATTTTAGGAAACAATAAAAAATGTTTTTTAATCTTTTTTCAATTTTCTGTTGGAATTCATTCCAAACCAATTATTTACATTTTTCCCCTAGGACTTTATTTCATTATCTTTCATTATCTGAAAGTATTTCGTTTATTGACTTTTATTATTGTTTTTTCATTTTAAATACATATCTATTATATCTTATCAAAATTTAATATAAAAGTCTTAAATGTAAAGTGTATTTAAATACTGCAATTTTTAATGTTCAACACCCTTTTTCGAAATTTTAAGAAATTATTTGATGTCTTTAAAAATCTTCTTTAATTTTCTTTAAAAGCACATTTTTCAAAAAAAACAATCATTAAAAATTTTCACACGATAATTATAAAAATATTTTTTTTTCAATCTTGTCAGGTCTCCTAAGCTTGGAAAATTATTCGAGTTTTTCCTGATTTTTTTTTATTTTGCAAAATTAAGAAAAAATTGACTTTAAAATGTTTCAGATACTTCGAAATTTTTTGACGTCTTTTTGAATGTTTTGAAATGCTTGAAAATAATCTCCTGAAATTAATTTTTCAAAATAAAAAATTATTTTAGTTATTTCTAGGAAATTTAAAAAATTATATAAAAAAATTACACAACAAGGCCTAATAAGAATTATGTTCCTTATTTCAAGATGTGAAAAAATTGACTCATAATCTTTTTAATTTTTCCTAGGAATTTAAAAAAAAATAGTTTTACCTCCTTGAAATCTTTCGTAATTCTTTTAAAGTTTCTAAAGTTTATGTTTCAATTCTTTGAAAATCGAACGTTCTAACAGAAGTTAAGTTTAAAATTCAATTTGAATCTCTTCGATTCTTCTTAATATTTGTTGCATTTACTCGATTTTACTCTACAGTCTTCTTTTAAATTTTAGGAAAGCCTTTCACATGTTTAGAAACCTTTTTTAATATTCTCATAAAATACGTTTTTAAAATAAAAAGTCATTAAAAATTTTCCTACCAATATTGAAAAAGTTCTGTTTCTAATCTTGCCTGACCTGCTAAGTCTTCTAATCATTAAAAACTATTTAAATTTTTCCTTATGATCTTTGAAATTCGGCAAAATGTAAAAGTTTGCCTTAAAATCGTAAGATTCTTTATTGACCATTTTAAACACAGTTTAAAATGTATTGGAATTTTTTTAAATCAATTTTTGACAATAAAAAATTATATTAATTATTCGTAGAAACCTAAAAGAATATTTTCGTGAAATCTTAAAAAATTCTTTAAAAAATCTTTACAAATTGTAACTATTTTCTAATCGTTTCAAAATTTCTGAATATATCTTAATAATACGGAAATTTTAAACCACATTTTTTAAACCAAAATAAATTTAAAAAATAGTGCAATAAAGTTGTGCAAGAAGGCTTGATGAGAATTAATTTCCTTATTTTTTTCTAAAATTATAGAACATAGCAATATTGCCTGAACTTTCATTCTCTTGACACCCTGCGAAATTCAGTTTACTTATAATTCCTCCAACTAGCCAGTTAGCCTCCGAAAACGAATCGTGAAGTCGGGGGGAGGGGGGGGGG
>NC_046657.1:43975104-43995297 GCF_010883055.1 Belonocnema kinseyi
ACCAATTATTTTTCAATAGCACATTATCTTAAAAACAGTTTGAAGGACAAGCACTCAAATTTTCATCTTAAAATATTAAGAACTTTGTCTTTCGGAGCGAGTAGAAGTGAAAATATTTAGTAAATTTTCTTGTCTGAAAAATTAAGTTTTTTTTATTTTTTACAGAAACAGTGAAAGATAAAACTTTTTTGTCGAGAGAAAAAAGATGCGCCATGAAATTTCCTATGAAGTGATATCTTAAAAAGTTGAATTTTCGAAAACTGATTTTCAAGCCATCAGGGGCCAACTCGAGCGGCCTGAAGCGGCCAGGCAAATTTTATGCGTGGTTATAGAATCCGGAGTCTCATTTGTCGCTCCCAGGTGGAAAAATGGTGGGGGCCGAAAAATCCCACGTTCTGGAGACACTGGCATAGCACGCTCCATCTGCACGGAGAGTCAGTTGAACGGAAGACAGGCCTCGGGCCCACTCGAGCCTGTCTCGATCCTTCACTCGCATCCCGAGCACAGTACTCCGACTGCCATGTATTTTTCTGGCCACATTTTTGGTACGCCAGCAGATCCATCTTCAGCTGTCCTGGAGTATGAGATTGATCTATGACGTCACATAGTAACCTCAAAATCATTTTAAATTATCGTTTAGTTCATTGTTGATGATATAAATATTGCTAAATATTGTTCATTACTTTTAAACGTGTACACGTGTCGGTTTAAAGTTACGTAATAGATATCAAGTTACGCAATTAAGTTGTAAGTATAGAATATTTTTATGACATTGCTGTAGGTCATCTTTGAATTGTAATTGGCAGAATAATTTACACATTTTTCGATTCACAATTACAATTCAAAGATGACCTACAGCAATGTCATAAAATTATTCTATACTTACAACTTATTTGCGTCACTTGATATGTGTTACGTAACTTTAAACTGACACTTGCACACTTTTGAAAGAAACGCCGTACCGAAACAAATCTCTGAGTTTTCTTTAGCAAAATAGCCTGGCCCATTTGAGTCTATAAACAAAGTCGATTTGAAACAAAATACTCTCGGAGATAGTTTGAGAGATTTGGGTCCTTTTCAAGATCCTTTTAGTTGTCCTTTTAAGAGTGGTGCGACGGTAATATAATGTTCCTTTTGTATTCGTCACGTACCGGGCGGGCAGAGTTATTTACAGTAGTTGGTCGTGGCTAATCCGCTCTCCCTTTTTAAATTTCTCTTCAAATTATTAACACTTTTTTTTAATTGATGAATTTTCTCATTATACTTATTTATAATTATAACTTATATACTGACATACAATTTTCTAGTTGAATTCAAAAATGTTGTCTTTTTGGCGTATCTCATTCCATTTACGAGAAACGTTCCATTAATTCAAATTTTAAGCATTAAAAAAAAAGTTAGATATCTGAAGTCATCGAAACCCATAGATTCCGAATTATTATGTTTTAGGCTGTTAACTATGAAATTAAAAAAAAATCTACTTCTAAATTTTAATCCGAAAGCTTAACAAAAGACCCTTGAGTGTCGGCTGCTCTATTGAGATAGCCTCTCTACTTGTTATTTATGATCGTATTCTTATTTGAATTTCGGAAAGGATATTTTAAAGCCTTCAGACCATTTAAACGAGTTTCCTCGACCTTTAAAAATATCTACCTGAGTAGATTCTTTTAATCAAAGATTCTTTTAGGTAGGGCGAATAATGTACTTTTTTATTTTTGGAATTTTAATTTCTCTTTTCTTGGAAACAAAGTTAATCTCAGTAATGGTATTTCCGAGTAAATGGCTATAGAAGCCGTTTTGGGGGTACCCTTTTTATCCTTCGTGCAATTTCAGGACACGCCACATCGTAAACAGTCAGGGCCGTCTGAATCACTTTTGCTGGAGTTTCGTCTTAAAAAACCATTTTGTTATATTTTTGCAATTTTGGTTTTATAATATCACAATGAACGTGGAAATTTTTTGTTCTTGTAAATCCAGCTTTATGCAAGTACTGATTTTAAGTTGGCACGTACATTTATCAGGATGGCAATTTTAATAGCAGAAAAAAATTCCCTGTCATTTCTCGTATCTTTCTCGGTTAGAAAACATTTTTCACGGTCAATAAAATACAAAATTTGAACTCTAAGTCTAAGCATTTTTTAATTTGAATCGAATGCTCAATCATTTATACGTATAAAATGGAAAGTAGCAACACTCCACCATTAAACAAAATCAAATAAAATTCAGATAATCTGTGAATTTAAGCTTTTTTAATTTTTATAAATGATAGAGTTTCAACTCAATACTTTGTAAATTATAAGATAAATATTTTTATTTCAGATGCGTAAAACATCCTGGAAAAGCTTTAAAATCATAATTCCAAATCTTGAGAAATCTAGAATTTGTTTTCAATTTGTTCCAATTTAAAATTATTTTTGAGCTTTTTTCAGAACTTTTAAATATTTCAAAAAGCATTAAATGGTAAAAGATAAATATAAAATGGGAAATTTTTTATTTCAAAAATTTTTGAACTTCCCATTGTTAAGTGAATGGTATTATAATGGAAAAGGATAACAAATTAACTCATTATTTTATAAGCCATTGCAATAAACCTTGGACCGATTTTTCCGGATTTTTCTTCTAAGCATTTGTAAATTTCCTCGTCAAAAAATAAATTGTGCAAAATTGACTGTTTTAGGCACTTGATTTTTCTTAGTTTAAACGATTATGTACTTCTTCGAACGATAAACGCTTCCTAACGCATAACCTAAAAACTTAGTGACTAAAGCGAATGTCCTGCGACATTTTTGCCACGGATTGAAAATGATTGAAACAGACGATACGATTAACTGCCGATTAATAAGAAGCGTCGATTTTGATAAAATTATAAGACTATCGGGAAGAAACTCATCAAGTATTAGTACAGATCTAGGAAGATTTGTTCATATTTGCCACTGGCTGTCTAAAAGAGTATGTAATCTATGTATATTAGACAAAACAATTCGTATTTTCCAAGAAAATTACACAAAAGGACACGTGTCCTCTATAAATTACACATCAAAAATCCGTATCTTCCGGAGACTTCACAAAAAATTAATTGCCCTGGCGGACCAAAGGAACCGAATGGAGCGTCTACAAAGTATCCGTAAAGACCCCATTCGGTTCCTTTTTAAAAAACTCAAAAAAACAGCAAGATAAACTTTTAAACTGAAACTCACAGAGTAATCGCAACACTTTTTTTTGCAGCGTTAAACATTTAAAAAAATGTCATTAACTTCGGTTGAGGGTGACTTCAAGCGCATCCATGATAGCTCAATTAGTGTGCTGCGCGCGAAGTTTAAAAATAAAATTCTCACTTGCATCGCAGCCTTGTTGCCTGAGGTTTCCACTGCATTGCGCTAGCATCCAGACAAAATTTTTAAAGTTACCGACAGAACGCTTATTAACTGCTACTAAAAGAAGATGCATTTGAAGTCACCTGCGGCCCATGTGAATGACAGGTATTTTATTTTTTAATATTTTAAACACTGCAAGAAAAAGTATTGCGGTTACTCCGTGAGTTTCTAATGCAAATTTTAACGTAGAATCCGAATGTCAACAATTTAAAACTTGATTTTGCTGTTTTTTTTTTGTTTTTTTGTTGAGTTTTTTAAAAAGGAAGCGAATGGGGACCCAATGGGGTCTTTACGGGTACTTTCTAGAGGCTCCATTCGGTTCCTTCGGTCCGCCAGGGTGTTCAACAACCTGCATCCCATTAATCGCACACAATAATCCGTTTATCCATAAATTTCACCAAAGAATATGTAACTCACACCTGCATCCATAAATTACATATAAGATTTTTTATTTTGTCGAGAAGTTCCAATTTTTCAGCAATTTCACAAAAGAATATGTCCTTAACACCTGCATACCATAAATTACACATAAGAATGTGCGTTTTCCAATTATTACATGAAGGTCCACATGTTTCAAAAGCATAGACTGAATAGAAGTCATGCAGTGTGTAAAGCAGTTGAATACCAAAAGTACATGATTTTTTAACTAACCAATTGTGATGTCAAGTAATAAATTACGCAGGTGGTCGTAAAAAAATACAGTGAAAAACTCTAAAAAAAGCTTTTCTAAAACAGCAGTGACGAGATCATACATTTGACCACTAATGAAACCAAGAAAAGTGTTTTGGTCAATTTTTCAGAGAATCAGACAATATAAAACCACCTTGGAAAGGATCTCACGATTTTTTGTTCTGTTTTGTTTGTTCACGCAGAGATGAAAGACCAAAGATACACCAATTTTTCTTGGGAAATGGAGAGTCATTATTGGAAACGTACGTACAATCCTTTGTGATGCTAGAGACAATATAACAAATTTGAAATTTAATTAGGGTTACTTCTGAAAAGCAAGACGGAAAAAATGGGTCTTCCAACGCATTGTATTCCAAATTTACTTGATGTAAAAAGCGGAAGTACCTGTAGTGAACATTTAGCTACACAATAAAATGTACACTAGAGCCATTTTTTTCCTTTGACTTATACCTGTTGAAAAGGTAGATCTTTAGGACACTATAAATTAGACCTGATGGCATTGAAGATTGCGTGATATTTTATAGATTGAAAAAACCCTGTGCAACTGTTGTTTGTCTTGAGTGTAGTATACAGCAATTTTTGAACGCTAAAAACAAGGTCAAAGTTGAGGAATTAATTTATAGCCTGATGGCTATTGTTTATCGCCTAACGGAGGCGGAGTGTTTGTTGTATCTGCACAACATACTTGCAACTTGTCATCCTGATGAGATATCCTGGGTATCCTATCTTTTGGTGTCAAGCATTGCGCTACGCTTGGCATACAACATGTACGTTAAGCGAAGTGCCGTATTATCGCGAGATCTGTTAGGTAGGTGTTTTTGTGATCATTTTCAAAGCTTGTGACATGTGTGTGTGATTCCTTTTTTTACAAATGTAACATTTTTGTTTCTTAAATTGTATAATTCGCTTAGAGGCTTCATCATCGATTCCTGCAGGTTACTCGCCTGAGCATGAAGATGGCGAGGAAATACCAGCCTGCGAACTTGGACCGAGAATGAGGAGGTACATCGCAATAAGCCTGTAAAGGAGGATGAACCACCAATGCGTTGGAGAGGTCATGAGGAGGAAGACTTCATGTATGCAGATCTCGAATCAAATATTAGTGGGATATTCTCCGCAGATGCAGTGCAAATAAATGGTAAATAAATGGTAAATGGAAAGATTTTGAAAAGTTGTGAGACTTTTTTGAAATTTAGTGAGAAATGTTTGAAATGTTTAAAAATCATAATTAAAATATTCGAAGGATTTGAAAATTTTTAAAATCTTTCAGAAATGTTTAAAAACACCGAAACATTTTGAAGTTTAAAAACATTGGTGAAAAGTTAAGAATTTTTATAAAATGCAAATTCAATTCAAAATTAAAAAATGAAAAATATTGAAATCTAAATTTAATTCCTATTTTTTACAGATAACGTGAATTCAATAGCATTGGCTGATGCAGCTGCCGCAGTGCGATCGCGCCACATACAAGCCACTGAGGAATCCATCTATGAAGATTCTTCAGACGATGAAGAAATTCCAGCAGAAAATCAACCGGAACCTTGGCGATCGTGGCAAAAACCAATAGCTCTACAGGTTGGTGCTAGGCACCACCATCAGCAACATCAACACCAAAACCAGCAGCAGGAGCAACGAAAACAGCAAGAAATTGAGAGAGAGTTTTTTTCTATAATTCACGAGAATTCGCGGTTTTACCCAAAATACAACCTAAGGGCTATCGCGCTTTTCGGATTTTTGGAGAATAACCGCGTCAGCAAGCAGTGTAGGTTTCTACATCCCATGCAACAAGACCTATGATAACCTGGTGGGTCATCGATGCTCAAAAACATGCGCTGCTTGCCACTCGACCCTACCATGCCAAACTAGTGCGGAAAATGTGCAAATACCGCAAATTAAATGCAACGTGTGCAACCGGTATTTTCATGGGAAAATTTGTTTCGAAAAACATCTTTCCCCAATATCTTTTTCGGCAAAAACTTCTGTATGTAATGCGCTGCGCATTTGTACCGATTGCATGCGTTTCGTTAATATGTGGTCTGATAGAAACCAAGAATGTGGGAAAAAATATTGCCCTTATTTACAAATGTCGGCATAACATTTATCATCAGGGTTTTATTGCACCTGTTCTAGATAAAGTCGTAAAAAACAAAGATCAAATAGGATTTTTTTGTTACAATTTTGAAACTCAGCAGTGTGATAAATTACCTGGTGATCCTAATGTTAATGTACACAAGCCAAACCTTTGCGCGGCTCAAAAAATTTATACTGCGTGTATTAACCAAAAAAATATGAAGGAGATTTGCCAACATATTTTCGAAGGTAAACAGCAGTCGAGCAATTTATGGAACTTGTCACAAAGCAGCAAAGTAAATTTAGTGAGGTGATTTGCATTGCCCATTATGCAAAAGCTTGTGATGCACAGTTTATTTTAAAATACCTTGTGGAAAATGGTAGAAGGATTCGCCCTGATATTTTAACGAACGGCACCAATATAATCACGGTGAAGGTGGGCTGTACCAAAATCCTTTACAGCCTACATTATTTTTACATGCCACTGAGCAAATTGCCAAAAGCTTTTGGGCTTAATGATATTAAGAAGAAAACATTTTTCCACCTCTTTAATACATCTGACCACGTCTGATACAAGGATCCTATTCCTGCTTCCGAGTTTTACTCACCAGACACTATGTCTGAAGAAGCTATAAAAGAGTTTCTTGAGAGGTACGAGACCCTCGCAAAAGGCCCCAATTACGTATTCGACTTCAAAAAAGCAATTTTCTATCGGAAAAACTTTCTCACACCAGGCATTACTGGTAGTATACCTGCTGGTGGGTACAGAAGGGCCAATAATCAATTGGCAAAAGCCGTTGAGTGGTTGTTGTGGTGTGAGAGGGTGCTCAAGCGAGAGATGCGACACACAGATAGGTGTCATGAATACCGTACACCGGAGGGAATCCTGGTTGATGGTTACCAGGAAGATCAAGGCAACCGATACATCCTGCAATTCTACGGATGTTTTTGGCATGGGTGTGCCGAGTGCAAAAAAATTAATCGTGATTCGAAACTGAAAAATGGTGATTCGTTAGACGAACGCACACGCGCTCAATAGGAAAAACGTCGCCAGGCAGATTACATTCTTAGAGAAATATGGGAGTGTAAATTTGATGAGATAAAAAAAAATTCTCCTCTATTGAGGCATTATTCAAAAGACCATCCTATTTTACTAGGTGACGCTCTGAATCCTCGAGACGCGTTTATGGTGATTTTACAGGAAATACGACCTGTTTTTATGAGATAAAGGACGCTGAAACAATGCACTATATTGATATTTGTTCACTGTATCCTTATATCTCAAAATATGGTAAATTTCCTTTAGGCCATCCTTAAATTCGCGTGAGTGATGAGTGCAAGAATGTAACCTGGGGTGGATTAAAAAAATTTAAGTGATTTTGAGGGTCTTGCAAAATGTCGAGTTTTACCGCCTCAATTCCCTCTATCACCCTGTACTTCCACTTAAAGTACACAAGAAAGTCATGTGTCCACTCTGCAATACTGGTTGTGAGAATCACCAGCAGGTAGAGTGTAGGCATGAGCCTGCTTTTCGCGAAATTAAGGGGTATGGGTGTTAGATGAGTTGAAAAAGGCAGTAGAAATGAGCTATGAAATAAAATCTATTTCTGAAATTTGGCAATACAATGTCGTGCAATATAATCGTAGAACACGAGAGGGTGGATTGTTTGCAAATTATATAAATAGATTTTTTTAAATAAAGCAAGAGTCTTCAGCTTGGCCAACCGAGACTCTAAGATAACTAAAAACCCCGTGTTTCGTACAAATACTCGGCAGAGGCTTGCAAATCCTCCCAAAACACAAATGTTATCATCGCCGCCTATATAATAGCCCAGGCTCGTTTAGTCTTGTACGAATAACTGTCTCAGTTGGGGCGTAGCGTATTGTACTAAGACACTGAATCATGCATTTATGTATGACGAAACGAGCCTAGCGAGTTGATAGAGCAGTAGATTCAATCAATTTAAATTTTAGAACAATTAGACGCACAGCATTTCACGATGTCATCACACTAACTGCAAGTAAAACAGTTAAAACGGTATATATCAAACTTCTTGTGGTAGTGGAGTGTTAGCGAGCAGAGATTTCAATCACCACAACAGCAACAACGACTATACCCTTCTCCAGGAATTCCAGTAGTTACGCTAAATATCTCAGTTCTGAAAAAACTGCACATCTTAATAACTAAGTACAGAATTTTTAGATGTAGAACAAAAACAAAGTTTAAAGAAGAGAGATTTAAATACTAAATATTTTTTATTTTTCATTTTCCAGGCTACTTCGAGCACGAGGGAGAGGGGTTAATTGTAGCAGTTGACAAGCCTGAGAATGATGAAGCCTCTCATAATGATGATGATGATGATGATAAAGAATTAGAACCGGGTGAAATTCCACCATACCCGGGATTCATCCCAATCTCCTAGGTAGCTCTAGATCGACTCCGCCAAGCCCACAATGAGCAAGATGAGAAGGAGGAGGAGGAGGCTGAGAGAATCCGGGTGGCGTCGAGAAGAAGAAGGAGGAGGAACGACGAAGAAAAAAGAGAGTCGAGACCATTGATTTCAAAAAGACCTCGATTCTAAATTATAGATGAAATAAAAAAATAGAATTATTGTATTTATTTGTTACGTTTAAATTAGATATTTGTTTTATTTCAAATGTATGTGAAATTTTGTAATTTTCATTTTCAGTGTAATTTGTCAACGAAAAAAAATTAAATAAACAAATAAATTGAATTTGAATAAAAAAAATTATTCAAGATTAACTCTGATGTGTCTAATATATTTAAAAACTCTGAAATGAAAGGGGAGGCGGTGGTGGCGGCGGCTGCGACGGTCATGTCTCGTGATAAGCTCATATGAGACATGGGCGGTTGCGGCGTCCAGGTTTTTAGCTATTTTTCCTGGACGCCAGAAGCGCGTAGCGATACAAGCTATTACTGCGGGATGGAGTTGATACTTTGCTGTTAGCAGCTGATTTCTGCGGCCGCGGTAACCAGGGTGGTGAGCTTATAATCCTGGTTGCAGTGTGGTCAGCTCAGCGAGGACAGAAACCTCGCGTAGAGCAAAAGCTGGCTTGATCTCGATGTTCAGTATGCATAGAGACTGCGAAAGCACGGCCTATCGATTACTTTTCCAAGTTTTATTTGAAAAATATATATTTTTCTCGCCATGAGCCTAATATGTGCACATCACGCATATATACGTAACGCATATACACTTAAGATTCACGCATAAGTGCATAGTCCACAAGGAACGAATGTGAGTGTGGGACTCACCAAATGGCGC
Organism: Belonocnema kinseyi; assembly: GCF_010883055.1. Taxonomy (NCBI): domain Eukaryota; kingdom Metazoa; phylum Arthropoda; class Insecta; order Hymenoptera; family Cynipidae; genus Belonocnema; species Belonocnema kinseyi. The sequence goes on from NC_046657.1 coordinate 43,984,526, forward strand.
ACAATGGGGAAAAAAGCACCTTTTGGATAAAAATCGACAGACAGTGCAATTCTTAACAGATTTTGATGTTTTTTTTTAGAAATGACCATAAGGCTTCCATTTATAACAAGTAACTGCGGATATTTTAATTCGACTTAACGTCAATTTTTTATTTAACAACAAAGTTACAACTTTTTGTTGCTAAACTTTTCCGTTATACCATTTTTTCTAAGACTTTCAAATTTTTTTTCGTGATTCGCAATGATTAGCTAATTTTAACCCATAGCTTTTGTATAAAGTATCATAAATAATAATGTGCGCTTGCAATAAGTTAAGAATAGATAATAATTGCCAATTATTTAAACAATTTTTACAAACAAATGCACATTTGGACCATTATTTCATGAATATGATTAATTTTTTTTGCGGAATCAACTTGAAATGTCTTACCAAAGACACCTTGCTGTAATATTTTTCATAGTGATCGAAAAGTGTTGATTATTTAAACAATGTTAATAAACAAATGCACATTTTGACCATTTCTTTATGTATAGGCTTGATTTTTTTGTGGAATCAATTCGAAATGTCTTGCTAAAAACTATCGACATATATTGCAGCGAGAAGATGCTTTCTGTCCAGTTAGAATATTACATACCTTTCCATCAATCATCGTACACTTCAAGTCAAGATGATATCAAAACACCATTCCACTGACACCAATCGAATAGGTACAAACTTTTTCCAGCAGCTTTATGTGATAGTTGTACTCTTTCTTTACAAGAGACGCAGTTTCTTTAAGGAAATAAAAATTTAATTGTCCTAGAGAAATTGACAGATGAAGGTGTTTCGTTCGTCCAAATAATAGCATCATCTGCTTTTAATTGAACAGGGACGAAGGAAATCAAAAAGTAAGATTTATCCGTGAAAAGGCTTTTGTGATAGCTGATGTTTTCTTCACTCTCAGACTCACTGTTGTAAGGTTCATAGTTTGCATCTACATCATCACTCTTCTTTGACTACTTTTGCCGTGTCATCTGATGCGCAGAAGCACCGTCCATACCCCACTTTCCAAAGAGCATTAGTTTTTTACCAAAAAGATTAGCGAGATCATCTATTTCTATTTGCAACAAGATTCGCTTAACTGTATGATCCAGTAAACTTATGAAATGGACACTTGCTCCTGAATTAGATGTCTCTATATACTCACCATTTCCTGGATAACAAGCTTTTACCACTTCGGAGATCCTTAAATACGGCGGATATGAATCATTGCCAGTTATTTCTTCATTGTACTTTGTTAGCTTTTCGTATTTCCTCTTCGACAGACCTAAATCCACGTACATCGCTAAGATTCTTTGCAATTTATTCTCGTCATTATCTTCCTTCCTTGGACGCCTTTTTTCGTCTTTTCGGATCCATCTTCAAATGATAATCGTGGTCTTCCTCTCTTTAGAACATTAGTTAAACCTTTTGTTTTGATAGGTGGGCAAGGAAAAGGTACCTTCAACTCTGCCTCTACGAATACAATATGATTTTGAACAAACAATGCCTTTTTCCTACAGACACTTTTCCATTTTCTATTATACAACGGCATAAAAGAGTCAACCAATTTTTTTCTTATAACCATTAACTGACTTTCATCAAGAGAAGAAGTAGCATTAATATTATCCAAAATCAAATCTACTTTGTTACATTTTGATTGTGGATCGTTATTCCAAATGACGTCACATAAGTGCTGATTTTTTATTCTGTACTCCATGTTAAACAATACTTCGAAGGATTCCCTCAATATCTCCGTAGAAACACGCAGTCTATTTGTGAACGTCTTCCATAAAGCAAAATAAAACAAATGCACAAAAACAAATCAACAACGACTTGAAGTTGCTCCTGCTACATTCAACTGTTTTTAGGTATAGTTGATACCAAAAACAATTTATTTGTAGCTGCAGCAACTTCAAGTCGTTCGTGATTTTGTTTGCTTTCTTTGTTTTATTTTATATTAAGAAAGATTTATTTGCAAGCAGTCTTTGCCAAGACATTTTCAGTTCATTCTGCAAAAAAATCTAGCCTATTTAAAAAATGGTCAAGATGTGTATTTGTTTATGAAAATTGTTTAAATAATTGGCAATTATTATCTATTTCTAACTTATTGTAAGCGCACATCATGATCTGTGATACTTTACACAAAAGCTATGGGTTAAAATTAGCTAATCATTGCGAATCACGAAAAAATGACTTTTATGAATTAATTTGTTTATAAGATTATTAACAATTTTTGTAGCTACTCTTACCCACTGGAAATTATTTTTAGCTACTTATTTAAACGATTTATGACCCTTTTTAATGAATTTGAAAGTCTAAGAAAAAATGGTATCACGTAAAAGTTTAGCAACAAAAAGTTGTAACTTTGTTGTTAAATAAAAAATTTACGTTAACTCGAATTAAGATATCCGCAGTTACTTGTTATAACTGGAAGCCTTGCGGTAATTTAAAAAAAACATCAAAATCTGTTAAGAATTGCACTGTCGTTAGATTTTTGTTCAAAAAAGGTGCTTTTTCCCACTGTGCGGCGCCTACCCACTAAACATTAATTCCTTTTCCTACCAACCGAGGACTCCAGAACCGCTTATCGCATTACATTTTCTTCTTCTGTCCGACGTTGTCCGGCGTCAAGTTGACGCCGATCTCCTCTTCTAGGGCACGCTTTTCTGCTGACCATCTAGTGCAGGCAAAGAATGTGTACTCTTCATCGTCTACCTCACCTGGGCAGTAGTCACAGATAGAGCTCGGCTTCCTTTTCCGGGGAAATAAATAGACATTGAAGTGGCCGTGACCAGAGAGGAACTGAGTGATGTGATAGTTCACATCCCCGTGGCCGCTGTTGATCCACGGTTTCACTTCGCCTATTATCCTGGCAGTCCACCTACCCACGTTATTTGCCTGCCACCGCTCCACCCATTTGAGAAGCGTTTGTTGCCTCTTCCGGGTCGCGATGACCTTGTCGTCACTAACCCTCTTGGCCTCGTATATCCTTTTTCTCTCGGCGGCAAGAAGGTCAATAGGGATACATCCCGCTATGACCAACACCACCGGACCGGATACGGATAGATACGCGCATGCCACTCTGAGAGCTCCCTTTATCTGAAAAGTCACAAGCTTTTTCCTGTGGTATTCGTGTCTCAGGGCATCAGCCCAGATCTCGGCATCGTACAGCATTATCGAGTTCGCCGCGCTCAAGAGTATCCTCCTCTTGCAGCTTCTTGGGTCAGCGATATTCGGCATTAGCCCTGCCAGCATGGCGACCATTTTTTCCGCCTTTTCAGCTGCCTTCGTTATTTAAATCTTGAAGGTGAGTTTCTCATCTATCCAGGTACCTAGGTACTTCAACACATTCATAGCTTCAACGTCGTGACCGACGATGTTTGCTGTGAATGGTTTCTTGAAGTACCTGTGTCTAGTGAGAACCACCACCTCAGTCTTCTTAATGGCAATTTGGAGGCCATGACTTTTCAGCCAGTTATCCATCCGCCTAGGGACCGTCATCGCTTCGACTGGTTGCATTTTCGGTCTGCCTTTCTGTAGACCACACACTTGGCAGAACCAATTATATGATCGACAGCGGAGCTGTCTCCTTTTCCTGTACAAAGAACGCATTTTGGTTCTTTTGTGCAGCTCTTTGCTTGATGGTTTTCTGTGCCACACTTCCAGCACAGTTTACTTCTGTCCGCACCTTTGCATTCGGCTGCCGTGTGATCGTAGTCGAAGCAGCGGAAACAGCCAACCGCACGCACTTTTTCCCGTACTCGGCATCTGACTCAGCCAACTTTTACATGCCCTTATTGCAAAAGCTCTTTGGCATCTGAAACTTTCTTTTTGACGAAGGCCATCCAGCTCCCGTTGTTGTCCTTCTTTTTCATATTGACAATGAATTCTTCCCTCGTTTCACAATTCAATGCAGTCAGAAGAGCCGTCTGCACTTTATCTGCAGTTGTCGCAATGCTCAAATCAAAGATTTCGATTTGCGTCCGCGATGATAGCTGACGCACAACTTCGGTCTCCTTTATTACGCCTCGCAAGGCCTCGCTAAACTCCGACTTCTTTTGAGCGGTGGTTGTCTTGCCAAATTCCAGCAAAACACTCCCTTGGAGCGTTTTCCGAATGGCCTTAATCTCCACCCCCACGTCCTCAGGTTTTACGGTGTTCTTAATGTCCTTAACCACCTCTGCGTAACTACGACCAACTACAGGCTGCATTATGACAGCCTCTGGTCGAGTTCTTTGGCGCCTCCTTTTTCTACGATCCCTTTTGCCGACTTCCGCAGTGTCGGCTTGGGCCTTACGCTCTCTCTTTTTCTTTTTTTTTTGACACTGCCTTCCATTCCTTAATGTCACCTGCAACCTGCGGCTTCTTGGCAGGCCTGTGCGTTTCTCCGCAGCTAGGACTCGGCGTGTTTGTGACTGGTCTCATTCTCTTTGCGTTCGAGACCGAAGTCCTCTCGGCGGAGCTCTGGTCCACTAAAGATTTCTGGGAAATAGAAAGAGGATAGCAAGTATTTGGGGTAACATCTACAGGGTTTGAAAATTCAAGCCCAGTCTTTACCAGTGCTTGACTGAAACCTTTCAGCGCTGAAAGTGCTAACCTTATTCCTTCTTTTATATCCCTATTAAATTTTTTTCTGTCTTTGGCATGAGTATCAATACAAATGATGCTCTAGCTTTTTTTAAACTTAATTATATACATTATGTAGAATGTGTTTAACATATATTTTTATTGAAATGTTTGTAATTCAAAAATTAATTTAAAATGAATACTAAGTCAATTTTTTATCAACTACTGATAAATAAAAAAAATTGAAAATTGATCTTCAATGAAATTGACTGTTAAAAATGGGTTGCAGCTTTCAATTTCTAACCGATTCACACATCTTTTTTAATTAAAGAGAATTAAATTATAAAACAAACATACCAATCAATAATTTTAATATTTATAACTTTTAATTTCTAATTTTTATAAAATAAATGTACGAAATAAGGGAAATTTCAGAAAAAATCTTTTTCTTTTCAGCTTATAGCCCTTAGCTAATTTTTATTTAAAATAGTAAAATGCAGCAAACGATTTATACATTTGCAAAGAGTATACTGGGTGTAAAACACCCACCGACTTATTTGCGCTTTAACAAAACGTACCGAAGTCAAGAAAAATGAACATATGGCGCCAGATTAAAAAATGAAATGAAACTCAATAAAATGTTCTAAATAAAAAATTCTGCTCTTCGGATATTATTTGACCGGCTTAAAAATGAATAATTTTCTGTGCGTGTGTTTACAGTTACTACAGAATAATCTAAAATATGTAGAAATTGTCAGTATTTATGACAATCTGTCATTAGTGGGAAAATTAAATTTTCCCACTATTTTACTATATTGAACTTTGTTGTATATTGTTCTTAAAAGAAATTTGATCAGCGTTATTGATAATTTTCCAGGTACCTAGGTACTTCAACACATTCACAGCTTCAACGTCGTGACCGACGATGTTTGCTGTGAATGGTTTCTTGAAGTACCTGTGTCTAGTGAGAACCACCACCTCAGTCTTCTTAATGGCAAGTTGGAGGCCATGACTTTTCAGCCAGTTATCCATCCGCCTAGGGACCTCTTGCACAAGACGCCTTGCCTCCTCTTCAGTACGAGCCTTGATCATTGCCGCCAAGTCATCAGCGAAACCGATGAGCTTGGCACTACGGGCAGATCCATTAGAAGGGCGTCGTCGTATACGACGTTCCAGAGGTCAGGTTCAAGCACTGACCCCTGAGCGACTCCTGCTGTAATATCCGCCTTTTAAGGACGTCAAGAATGTCAACCCATTTCACATAGTTGAATGCATTCTTGACGCCGAAGGTAATCATTATATAGACCTTCCTGGAACGATGATTACCGCTACAGGCTTGTTCTACCTCCTGCAGATCCTCCGTAATTGCTAGCATCGTTTGTTGGCCCTCGCGAAAGCCGTTCTGGTTTTCGGCCAATCTTCCTGCTGCCTGAACTGCCGCTCTCAGTCTGGCGCACAGCATCCTTTTAAGGAGCTTCCCGATAACGTCAAGCATACAAAGTGATCTGTATGAGGACGCAGCGATCATGGGCCCCTCACCCTTGTCTAACAAAACAATTCGCTGCTTTTTCCATCTGGAACAGAAGACTCCAGATGCAAGGCAGGAGTTGAAAATGTTGAACAGTATGAACGGGTGTTCTTTTGCTATCAACCGAACCACCTCCGTCGGGATGCCGTCAGGACCGAGTGCCTTGCCGCATACCATTGTGCAGGCTGCCGTCCACAGTTCCTCTTTAATGGAAAGAGGGACCGCTTCAGGCAGCGCTACCTCTATGATGTCGCGGCTTGAGTGTTTGGAGAACAACTCCCCTATCACTTGTTCCATCAATTTGGGCTTCATGGCTGCGACCGGCGCGCGTCCGTATAGCTTTTCCGTTACGATCTGATAGCCAAGTCCCCAAGTATCTTATCAACGGCCATTCTCACCTCAATCAACTTGTGGCGCTTGCTCTCGTTGATGGCTCCGTTGAGCACCTTCTTCGCGTTCATATACTCATTGTTGGCCTGTGCTGCGTCCTTACGTGTTTTGCGGTTCCTGGGGATTTTTCGCCTCAACCTGAAGCAAACAATCCCAAGCTCCGCAATCTCCTGCATCCACCAGTATACCGGTGGTTTCTGGGGTCTCAGGACTTTCTTCGGCATTGAAGCGTTGCATCCCTGCGCACTCAAATTGGTAGTGCTGTCTGTAAGCTCCTCAAAGTTTTTCCTAGAGGCGGCCGGGGGGTGTTATTTCCCCCAGCATACGACCGCCCTTCTCAGCAATTGTGCTGAGAAGTTTAGTCGAGCTGAGTTTTCTAGCATTCCAACCCCTCTTTCCTCCTACATTCTTGCAGCTGCTGCTTGCACTCGAGAACCCACAGAGCATACGGAAACTGTTGTGTTGGTGGTCGCTTGCTGTGTAATCCTCGAGCACCTGCCACTCATGCACCCTTATCGCTGCGCCCGGCGAGGCCATGGTGATATCCAGAATGGTCTCTCAGTAGCCCCTGCCCTTAAAGGTAGTTGAGGTTCCGGAGTTCAGGATGGTCAAATCAATCTGGCCACCATATCCGTCACCTCACGGCCTCTCGGTTCACTCCACGCCATGCCGCATTTGCAGGACTTTGCGTTAAAATCACCTTTAAAGAATGCGTTCCCCCCGTTCGGCGAGAGGTAGCAGCTGACGACGGTGTCCCTCACGTTCGAGATCCACACAAACCGTCTCCCTTTCCGTGTTATTGCACTGGGAATTTGGTGCTGTTTACCACCCATATAGCTGTAGTACCGCTGTCGTCAAAGTAGCAGTTTGGGCCTTTCCCATTCTGATACTGGTCGCTGACAATGTATAGGTCAGCCTTTTTTCCATAAGCCAGGCGAGACATTAGGTCTTGGGCTAGCTTACAAAGACCAAGATTACCCTGAAGGATAACCGTCATCGCTTCGACTGGTTGCATTTTCGGTCTGCCTTTCTGTAGACCACACACTTGACAGAACCAATTATATGATCGACAGCGGAGCTGTCTCCTTTTCCTGTACAAAGAACACATTTTGGTTCTTTTGTGCAGCTCTTTGCTTGATGGTTTTCTGTGCAACACTTCCAGCACAGTTTACTTCTGTCCGCACCTTTGCATTCGGCTGCCGTGTGATCGTAATCGAAGCAGCGGAAACAGCCAACCGCACGCACTTTTTCCCGTACTCGGCATCTGACTCAGCCAACTTTTACATGCCCTTATTGCAAAAGCTCTTTGGCATCTGAAACTTTCTTTTTGGCGAAAGCCATCCGGCTCCCGTTGTTGTCCTTCTTTTTCATATTGACAATGAATTCTTCCCTCGTTTCACAATTCAATGCAGTCAAAAGAGCCGTCTACACTTTATCTGCAGTTGTCGCAATGTTCAAATCAAAGATTTCGATTTGCGTCCGCGGTGATAGTTAACGCACAACTTCGGTCTCCTTTCTTACGCCTCGCAAGGCCTCGCTAAACTCCGACTTCTTTTGAGCGGTGGTTGCCTTGCCAAATTCCAGCAAAACCCTCCCTTGGAGCGTTTTCCGAATGGCCTTAATCTCCACCCCCCCCCCCCCCCCCCCCCCCCCCCCATGTCCTCAGGTTTTACGGTCTTCTTAATGTCCGTAACCACCTCTTCGTAACTACGACCAACTACAGGCTGCATTATGACAGCCTCTGGTCGAGTTCTTTGGCGCCGCCTTTTTCTACGGTCCCTTTTGCCGACTTCCGCAGTGTCGGCTTGGGCCTTACGCTCTCTCTTTTTCTTTTTTTTTGACACTGCCTTCCATTCCTTAATGTCACCTGCAACCTGCGGCTTCTTGGCAGGCCTGTGCGTTTCTCCGCAGCTAGGACTCGGCGTGTTTGTGACTGGTCTCATTCTCTTTGCGTTCGAGACCGAAGTCCTCTCGGCGGAGCTCTGATCCACTAAAGATTTCTGGGAAATAGAAACAGGATCGCAAGTATTTGGGGTAACATCTACAGGGTTTGAAAATTCAAGCCCAGTCTTTACCAGTGCTTGACTGAAACCTTTCAGCGCTGAAAGTGCTAACTTTATTCCTTCTTTTATATCCCTATTAAGGTTTTTTTCTGTCTTTGGCATGAGTATCAATACAAATGATGCTCTAGCTTTTTTTAAACTTAATTATATACATTAGGTAGAATGTGTTTAACATATATTTTTATTGAAATGTTTGTAACTCCAAAATTAATTTAAAATGAATACTAAGTCAATTTTTTATCAACTACTAATAAATTAAAAAAAAATTGAAAATTGATCTTCAATGAAATTGACTGTTAAAAATGGGCTGCAGGTTTCAATTTCTAACCGATTCACACATCTTTTTTAATTAAAGAGAATTAAATTATAAAACAAACATACCAATCAATAATTTTAATATTTATAACTTTTAATTTCTAATTTTTATAAAATAAATGTACGAAATAAGGGAAATTTCAGACAAAATCTTTTTCTTTTCAGCTTATAGCCCTTAGGTATATTGCTAATCAACCATTTTTGTTGTCATAATCAAATTTTGTAAAACAGTCAACCATTTTCATATTTTTCACAAAAAAATAGCTACTGATTATTTTTTATAATTAACATTTTACTTTTATGAAATAATCAAATTTAATGTCAATTTCAATAGTCTTTATTTTTTTTAATCTAAGCTAATTTTTATTTAAAATAGTAAAACGCAGCAAACGATTTATACATTTGACGCCGAAGGTAATCATTATATAGACCTTCCTGGAACGATGATTACCGCTACAGGCTTGTTCTACCTCCTGCAGATCCTACGTGATTGCTAGCATCGTTGATTGGCCCTCGCGAAAGCCGTGCTGGTTTTCGGCCAATCTTCCTGCTGCCTGAACTGCCGCTCTCAGTCTGGCGCACAGCATCCTTTTAAGGAGCTTCCCGATAACGTCAAGCATACAGAGTGGTCTGTATGAGGACGCAGTGATCATGGGCCCCTCACCCTTGTCTAACAAAACAATTCGCTGCTTTTTCCATCTGGAACAGAAGACTCCAGATGCAAGGCAGGAGTTGAAAATTTTGAACAGTATGAACGGGTGTTCTTTTGCTATCAACCGAAGCACCTCCGTCGGGATGCCGTCAGGACCGAGTGCCTTGCCGCATACCATTGTGGAGGCTGCCGTCCACAGTTCCTCTTTAGTGAAAAGAGGGACCGCTTCAGGCAGCGCTACCTCTATGATGTCGCGGCTTGAGTGTTTGGAGAACAACTCCCCTATCACTTGTTCCATCAATTTGGGCTTCATGGCTGCGACCGGCGCGCGTCCGTATAGCTTTTCCGTTACGATCTGATAGCCAAGTCCTTTTTTTAAACGTAATTATATACATTATGTAGAATGTGTTTAACATATATTTTTATTGAAATGTTTGTAACTCAAAAATTAATTTTAAATGAATACTAAGTCAATTTTTTATCAACTACTGATAAATAAAAAAAAATTGAAAATTGATCTTCAATGAAATTGACTGTTAAAAATGGGCTGCAGCTTTCAATTTCTACCCGATTCACACATCTTTTTTAATTAAAGAGAATTAAATTATAAAACAAACATACCAATCAATAATTTTAATATTTATAACTTTTAATTTCTAATTTTTATAAAATAAATGTACGAAATAAGGGAAATTTCAGAAAAAATCTTTTTCTTTTCAGCTCATAGCCCTTAGGTATATTGCCAATCAACCATTTTTGTTGTCATAATCAAATTTTGTAAAACAGTCAACCATTTTCATATTTTTCACAAAAAAAATAGCTACTGATTATCATAATTAACTATTGCATTTTTTAATTTATTTACAAATTAAACTAGTTGTTCGAAAATCTATATACTTTGTGAAAAATTCGCCTTTTTTGTAGAAAATTATAATAATAGTTGAAAACTAATCTTTTTGGTATAAAATTCAACTATTCCAGTTGAAGATTAAGGCCGATTTCACCAGCTGTGATTAAATCAATTATTAGCTGATCATGATTATTTTTTAATCGGAGTTTTAATCACGATTAACTTGTGGCGCGTTCCACCATGAATTTTTAACCTCTGTTTAGCCAACCGTATGCTCTGTTCGCAATACTAGGCAGTCTGATAAGTCCCTGAAAAATGAAACACGGAGACGTTTTTTTGGCCAAAGTCGGTTTTATTTTTCAATATACTCTCCTTTTAGGTCGATAC
>NC_046657.1:43995397-44002489 GCF_010883055.1 Belonocnema kinseyi
TGATAAAGCGGTTTTTTCTTCTTCAAATGCGGTCGTTTTTCGGCGATTTCGATTTTCAATCGGTCCAATAATGATGAATAGTATGCTCCGGTTATAGTTTTATCTTTTTCAAGATAGTCCATGAATATTATGCCATGTGCATCCCAAAATACGGAGGCCATAACCTTTCCGACCCATTGTTGCACTTTTGGACGCTTCGGAGCACTTTGGCCCGGTGGAACCCACTGTTTTGCCTGTTGCGTTGACTCAGGAGTGTAGTAGTGGATCCAGGTTTCATCCATGGTTATGAATCGGCGCAAAAACTCGGTCGGCTTACGCGAAAATAATGCCAAATTCTGCTGGAAAGTTGTCACACGAATTCGTTTTTGGTCCACTGTGAGCAAACGCCGCACCCATCGCGCGCAGAGCTTCTTCATGCCCAAAACTGAATGCACGATATTGCCTACACGTTCCAATGATATTCCTACAGCATTAGCTACCTCTCTCAATTTCACTTTGGGATCATTCAACATCATATCATGGATTTTTTCGACATTTTCTGGTGTAGTGACCTCTTTTGGGTGCCCATATCGTTCAACATCAACTGTGTTCGTACGGCCACAACGAAACTCGGTAAACCACTTATGAATCGTTCCAATCGACGGTGCAGAGTCCGGGTAATACTTATCCAGCTTGGCCTTGGTCTCGGATATCGTTTTCTTGCGAAGATAGTAGTGTTTGATCAAAACTCGAAAGCTCGACGAAAATGGTTCACATTAGTGAACACTAATGTCATCTGTTAGAATTTTCAGGTACTTATCAGAATGCCTAGTAAGTCTAGTTTCTGCGTGTTTCTGTTGTAATGGTGATTCTGATTGGCTGATTTCGAACTTTTATTCGCGCGCATAATATACCTCGACTGCTCACGAACGACGAGCGGCGACGTGTTTCTGTTTATGCACATCGTATCCAAATAAACGGACAGGAATTAGTTATCAATCGATCAATTTTTCACACTATTCTTGAACCTCAACTTTGAGGTTATGTTGACTCCCTTTAATAGCTGATTAACTCGTTAACCAGCCAAAAATGGCGGGTTAAGTTAATCGACGATTAGAATTATTTAATCATGTTTTAAAAGTTGATGGAACGCAATCTGCTGATTAACCTTAGTTAATCAATGATTACAATTTAATCACAGTTGGTGGAATCGGCCCTTAGCATTTTAGTTGACAATCCACACCTTTTGTTAAAAGGTTTTTTTTTTTGTAGAAAATTATATTCATCTGAAATAGGCAGAACAAGTGCACTTTATTTGTCCGCGGAGCGTCAGTAAAATATCACTTTATTTTACTGCGACGAGCGGCATGTAAAGTGAGAGCATGTAAGAAGAAGTGGGAGAGAAGTGAAAGAAAAGAGTGAGAAGATTTAGTTTTAAAACTATGTTAAAATACGCAGTGGACATCACAGGCCTCCATTTTAATCATTGTGATTCTCACACAGCATGACGCAGAAGGCGTCGGAAAGTTCGGAACGTTGAACTTTCATTCACTCTGCAGCCGTCTTGTGCAATCTACAGCCGCAACGAGCAGACGATTTTCAACTTTCTAACTAAAAATTTCTCGCGTGTCGTGTCATTTAGTTTAAAAGTGTCGCACGTCACATTATTTGTTTTGGAAGTGTTTTTTAGTTTTGAAAGTTGAAGTTTAGAAATAGAAGATAAAAAGTGGTGGGCTGGAATCCCTCTAAAGAATATTATTAAATGTAGGTTTGAAACATTATAAATAAATATTTGTCTTTGCCCCGAAAGTATTTGGAAAGTTCGAAACGTTGAACTTTCATTCATTCGGCAGCCGTCTTGTGCAATCTACAGCCGCAACGAGCAGACGATTTTCAACTTTCTAACTAGAAATTTCTCGCGTGTCGTGTCATTTAGTTTAAAAGTGTCGCACGTCACATTATTTGTTTTGGAAGTGTTTTTTAGTTTTTAAAGTTGAAGTTTAGAAATAGAAGATAAAAAGTGGTGTGCTGGAATCCCTCTAAAGAATATTATTAAAGGTAGGTTTCAAACATTATAAATAAATATTTGTCTTTGCCCCGAAGGTATTTACATAACTAAAAATTATAGCACAAAAGTTCATGTAATTTTCATACGAAACAATGATTTACTTTTATCATCAACGAAATACATTGCAATTTTAATGGTCTAAAAATCATTCACGTTTATATAAATACAATTTCCATGCATTCCACTTATGATAAAAGTGAACCATTGTTTTTTATGCAGAATACATGGAAAGTTATTCCAGAATTTTTGTTGTGTATAAGGATTTGGAGCAAAGACAAAAACCTTCGTTTCGGCTTAGGCTTCTTCAGAGAGCCAATTTTTATGGGTTACAATATTTAATGATTTTTACACAATTAAAATTTTTGTTCATTTCGTTTATGGTAAAAGTAAATCATTGTTTTTTATGAAGAATACATAAAAAGTTGTTGCACAATTTGTGTTGTGTGAAAATATTTGGAGCAAAGACAAAAATCTTCGTTTAGGCTTCTTGAGAGAGCAAAAGTTTGAAGGTTTAAAATTTAATGATTTTTACACAATTAAAATTTCTGTATATTGCGTTTATGATAAAAGGTAATCATTGTTTTTTATGAAAATTACATGAAATGATTTTCCGTAATGTTTGGTTGTGTAAAGAAATTCGGAGAAAAATCTCCGTTCAGGTAAACCTGTTGTCAACCTAAAAAAAACTTCAAAATTCACAGGATTCACTTCACACTTTGAGGTTACAAAACGAATAGCCCACTAAAGCTCCGTGCATAGGAAGTAGCTATGCAAATCCGTGTGCGTTGAACCGTGTTCTCTTGCGCCTTGTGCTTATTCGCTGTTCAAATCTGTGTGCGCCCCACTTTAAGCGGGTCGCACACGCATTTGTACCGCGAATAAGCGCAAGGCGCTACACACAAGAGAACACGGATCCGCATAATCACTTTCTATGCACGGAGCTGTAGTGGAGCATCGTTTTGTAACCTCAAAGTGAATCCTGTCTTTTTGTGCACAAGTAATCTAATATTTATAAAAGCAAGTGATTTTATATTAAATAACTTCTTCGTATGTCTTTAATTATACAGCATAATTGTTTTAAGTTTATTTGACCATGTTGGGTTAAAGTTCTAACCTTTAAATTTGACCTTGTTTGGCGCATTCAAGTTAAGAATTTAAAAAATTATTATACCATTACACCTAATCGTAATATAATTTGTACGGAAAATTATTTTCTTTCATTAAAAAAAATGGTTTACTTTTATCTTAAACCGAATACACAGGAACGCGGTAACAGCGCTTTTGAGCTGATTATCTTAAGCTTCCCAGTACTCGTTACACCAATTTTTTTGGTTCTTATCTATTTCAAATTCATTGAAAATCCATTTCATACTGTAAAATTGCTAACGATAATAATCTACAAATGTGCCCATCTAAAGTTAACGTCAATAGCGCATGGCACTCGCGTTGAGCGCTCACAACACGTGAAAAAAATCGCTGAAGATTTTAGCCAGATAAAAGTGGAAGCTTCAAGTCTCACGAATTGAACGATATGTATATAGTTATTCTATAAAAAATGTATACGATAGTGTTGATGTAAAATGTGCCAAAATATTTCGAAAATCAATGCTGGAAAAAGAGCCTCTAAAATCTTGTTTTTCGGCAAGTTTTACATTAGCTCTATCGTAAGAAAATTTCCACCATAACAATATAGACAACGTTCAATTCGGGAGACTTTGAGCTTTCACGTGTATCTAGCTATAATTTTCTTCGATTATTTTTAAACGAGTTGCAAACGCTCAAATTAAGGGTCGCGTATTTTTGAAGCCGACCTTAGTACATAATGTTTGCAGCAATGAAAGAGATCAATTTTCAACAAAATGCATGAATTGCTGAAATATTTCTAATAATAAATGTTTCATAATATTCTGTAAAATATAACCACTTATACTGTAAAATTCAAAAAAATCGGAGACTCTAGTAACACTATAATAATTAGAAATTTTATAATTAAAAATTTCAGATATTCTATTGACACTGGAAAATTCTACAATAGATTAAGTTTTTACAATGTTATGTATACGTGTTAGAGAGGGGTTGATCTTAGACGTTAAGGATTGGGGCCAAAATTCAGAGCGGGTACTTTCGAGGATCCCAAAAATCAGAGACTCCATTAACGCTGGAAAATTCTCAAAAATATTATTTATTTACAATGTTATATCTACGTGGTAGAGAGGGGTTGATCTTAGACGTTAAGGGTTGGAGTCAAAAATCGGAGTGGGTATTATTGAGGATGCCAAAAATCAGAAACTCCATTGACACTAGAAAATTTTCAAAAAGATTATTTATTAAAAATTTTATATCGACGTGGCAGAGGAGGGTTGATTTAAGACGTTAAGGGTTGAAGCCAAAAAGCGGAGTAGGTATTTTTGACAAGCTTAAAAATTTGGACACTAACATGGGATAAGTTTCAAGTTCCTTCACGGCACTACTTCTTGATTTTGTTTTGCTTTGGCGCAGGATTAAGATCTCGGAATCCTTGATTTTAAAGCATAGGTCTAAAAGTTTATGGCGTAACACGCTTCCGTGAATTTGAGGTTATGTACCCAAAAAATGGCGTTTTTGCTAATTTTCAGGTTATTTACAGAAGACACAATATTTTTTGGGATTTCAATAACCCCGAACACCTCCAAGTACAAATTTTCAAGAGAAGACACCCAGTAGAAAATGTCTGTCTCAAAGTATTCAAAGCAAATGCTCAAGACATAATGGAACATATCTGCGGCTCTCAAATTAAAAAGAAAGAGCAGTACTATACGATACAACTAAAGAAAAAAATCTCAAAAAACTTGGTGTCTTCTGTACATAACTTCCAATGTAGCAAAAAACGCCAGCTTTTGGGTACATAACCCCAAATATCTTAAAATCATGACATGATGGGCCAATTCTGACCCCGGATTCGGATTCTACGTGAAAAAGTACTTCTTAAATGACCCTCCACTTTCCAACAACAAAACCATGTTGGCCTGTGTTATTTCTACTACAGTACAAGTACGATAACTTTCGATATGAATTTGTAAAAACATTATCTTTTTGAGAATTTTTCTGTGTCAGTGGAATCTTCTATGTTTGGGCTCCTCGAAAATCCCTTTTCCGATTTTTGGGCTCCAAACCTTACCATCTAAAATCAACTCCTCTTTATCACGTAGATATGAGTTTTTCAAAAAATGAATCTTTTTGCAAATTTCCGAGTGCTAATGGATTCTCCGATTTTTGGGCTCCTCGAAAATACCCACTACGATTTTTGTGCTCCAACCCATAACGTCTATTTATAGTAGGGGTGGATTTTGGAAATTAGTTGTTGCGTTCAAGATCATAAAAAGCCCTAAATTATGATAAAAAGAAATTTGGGAATATCATTTATAAAGGTTCTAGCTTGATAGACCTAATTATCGCGCTGGAAGTTAATTAAAGGCATTGAAAGGTGTAACGAAAAAGGTAAATTATATTTTTTGAATATCCACACATAGACTAGAAAATGATATACATTGCGGCGGTTATTTTTGTAACAAATAGGGGTGAGAAATAATTACGCTTAAAAGTACCATGTTATTATTTTATAAGTGAGTTCTAGCTATGTAGATATCGACTCTTTTCAATACATGTTTTCATCACAGGGTATTGTTTCTTATATAAGGGTTAATTTTACAAAAACGATTATTATGACATTGGAGAATAATGAAAGAGCACAAAAATCAATAGGAAAAAACTCCCAACTGGTAATTTATACAATTTTGGGCTTTATTCTGCAGGTTTGTATTCGGATACAATACGGGGGTTGTTTTCGTAACGATAAGGGGTGAACAATAATTTGGCTCCTTAGTTACGTTTTAAAAATACCGTGTTCATGTTGTATATGCGTTTTCCATATTGATAGTTTAATTTTTTTAATTCGTTTTTTTTTCATTACAGGAGGTCGTTTTTGTAAATAAAGGTCGTCTTTACAAAAGCAATTTATAGATCATTGTAAAGCAAAAAAATAGCAAAAAAATCTAGCTTAGTCATTTTTTTTAATACTTTTTTTCATTGCAGGTAGTTTTTTAAAAAAGGGTCTAATCCACAAAAGCCATCCGTAGCTCATTGTAAAGCAAAAAAATCTAACATAGTCATTTTAATAGCCGGATTTTCTCGAAAACTATCATTCGTAGAAAAAATATGTAAAACCAAAAATATGTATTTCGATAAGATCTACAAATTATATTTTGAACATTTTACTAAATTTGGCGCATTGATTGAAATAAACGCAAAAACCGCACTAAAGTTCAGTTTTTTGGGGTTTGACCATGAAAATAAAATTTGCGGCAATTTTCACTATCATATTCGTAATGAGTCCAATGAGGATAATGCTTACTTTTGCGTCAAAATTTAAAATTTTGTGAATTAGAGCCTCTCAACCGAGGAAATAAAAAAACGCCTTCTACAACTCTTCTACAGGTGAAACTTCATTTTGTACACGAGCCGCACATATTTTATGTTCATATTAACTTCCTGTATTAAAAAATAACTTTTTACCTAGAGTCAACGATTCTCATCCGTGCAGTACGATACCAAAGAAGCATTTTCTTCTCTATTTTGGTACAACGGTGCATGTTAAATTTTATGTAAAGAAAGAACAATGTTTTGCAGAAAGATAATGAGAAATGCATTGTATGCTGTTTTGTCAGTGAATGTATATATAAAGTAGGATAACTGGCGTGGTTAGAGGCCGATTACTCTAATAAAAAATTAAAAGAAATTATGAAGAAGAAAGAGTTGGTAATAATTTCTTGTCCTAATTCTGACGGGAAGAAAATTGAAAAAAAAATGAAAAAAAAACAAACCGCAACGTTTGGCAATTCAAGTTTTCGCTACTCGAGGTAAGTAACCGACGCGAGCGACCCGAAAAAACTTTTAGCTGCAAAATTTGATATTATACGAGGGTGGATTGATAAGTTTCCGGCCTGACCAAGAGATGGCGCCACTAGGCCTACCTTGAGGTGGCGTTCTATAGTACCATCCTTAGATAG
>NC_046657.1:44002589-44004049 GCF_010883055.1 Belonocnema kinseyi
TGTATCAGCCTTGGAGGAGATTATGTTGCGAAATAAAAAAAAAAATTCTTAAAAACGTTGTTTTTCTTGGTCAGGCCGGAAACTTATCAATCCACCCTCGTAATGTTTATTTTTACATTGAGTCATTAGAAAAGCCAGGATATAGTGTCACTATTTTAAGATTTAATATTGTGAATACTAAACACAATACAGAAGACATTCTTTCTACGTTCATTCTACGAATTTATAATTTTTTCTATCGAAAAAATTAGATCTCCCGCAAAGACGAACAAAGAATTTTTACTGTGGTATTATAAAATAAATTATGGGATTGAAGAACTTGGTCATCATCATGAACCTCGGCGCATAAAACGTCATTCAGCAGTAAATTTTCTATCTTGAATTGGAATTTCCGCAAATCACTATATTCCCTAGTGGAAAAATCTTCTGTTTGTCTGACCCCGTGTGGAAAAATATCCTGGCACTCCAGTTACAGGTCTGGCCCAGGTCTGGATTTATCTAGACTGTGTAGTCTGGAAGAACTGATCTGGCTCAGATCTGACGCCACTCTACTCAGGTTTGACTTTATTTAGATCGTCTAGTCTTGGAAGGTCTGTTCTGGCCCATGTTTGGCACTGGTCAGCTAGCCAAGAAAAAATCTAAGTTCGATACAGTAAATTTTTTCTTACATTTCAAAAAAGTTACAGAGCCTATAAAAAAAATTTTTAAACTAAAAAAGTTTATAGTTAAATTTTTGTATCCAAGTCATTAAAAAAATAAGTTTTCCAAAGTCATTTGAATTCATTGCTTGGCCCTCAGCGTGCAGACATCTTGCCAATTGATTTCATAACTTGAAGTATTCTGACAGTGCTTGGCTCCAACCTCTCGGAAACTGTGCTATTTTTTGTGGATAAAGTGTCACAAACTGTCAAAATTTTTTTATTATTTTCCTGATAATATATTATTCCAGCCAAAAGTTAGCTGTAAAAGCGGAGGCTTGAAATGTACCAAATATTTATTAAGTTATTAAATAAATAGTAAGTACAAACATACTTTTTATCTATTATAAAAGAATAAGTATAAGAAACGTTAATTATATTCATTGATTTATTTATGGCAGTGTATTTTTGACGCAAACTTTGAATTTTTACTGACTTTATTAAACACGTGTATTATATATTTTTCTAGAAAATCATGTTTTGTTTTTTGTGCGTATCTTCAAAGCGTATCCTCTAAGCATGGACGACACGATCTTCAGCGATCAAACAATAATGGTTCAGCCATTAACTAGTCGCTGACGAGCCTATAACTCACAGCTGACCTACTAGCGACTAATCAGACCATCTGGTCAGCACCAGGGCTGGAAACCTGGCGGTCTGGTCTGGGCCAAGCCAGCGCAGGAACATTTTTTCACACAGGTTGCAATGTATTCTGCAACTTTTTTCTAAAGTTTATTCAGGACGCGAAGTAGCTATTTCTAG
>NC_046657.1:44004149-44012475 GCF_010883055.1 Belonocnema kinseyi
CAGATTAATTAAATTTTGCTCGGACCGCTCTGATAGAGTGGTGTGAGTAATGAGTAACGCACGAAAGAGGGGTTAGGGTATAAAATCACTGAACACTTCATTTTACTAATATTTGAAGGTTTAATAATACTATCGTTACGGGAGTCAACTTTACAAAGGGGAAACCCATGTTCCCCAATTAGTAGTAGATTTGTGGCTCATTCGAGGCAATTATACCTAAATTTGCATTAAGGCATTCTTTGGTCCGAGTGACCCCTAATCGACATGAATCAAACAAGAACTAAACTCTTAAAGGGGTGGATTTACCCACTACTGATTCGGAGAAAATTATTTAAAGGGACCTACCTGGCAACGTGCAGCGACTTCGTGTCGTTCCTCTCATCTTTCCGAATTTTTTTTGTTCGATATATGCTCTGGTTTTAAATTTTGCCTAGTGGCAGTCGCCTTTCTTTCCTTTTTACCACGTGCTGACTTCGAGCTCAGAGTAACAAATGACTCGACAGACCGACGTCTTGGTTCGTTTCAGTAGATGAAAACCGAAGCGCCCCTTATGTTACAAAGCGACACCAAAGATCAGTAGAAAGAGAGAGGCACGAGGGAGTGGGACAGTCGCCAGTTAGTCCCTTCGCAGCGAGGTGGCGCGCAGTTGATCCATCAATTCACGGCTCGGCCCTGGTGGTCTTCTATTCGCTGCTGTTTCCGGGTGCGCCGCCTCCTGTGTTTCCCAGCACTCTTGTTCAAGCGGGAATCTCATCCACTGCACATGTGCTGCGAAATCTCCCCTTCTTGGTCCACGACGTAACAAGGTTTGTTACCAATTAAAAAAGAACAATTATAATTTCCCAGCGACTAGACAGCTAAGTATGCCCTTAATATTTATTTCACTATGTTTTTTTGCGGGGTCTATGATATATATATATATATATATATGGTATATATATTCAATTCAGTTAGTTGAATTTAGACAGTTAAGACTGTCGACAGCTAGGCGATATATTTAGATACAAATGTAGGCTTGAAACCCTGTAGCGTTAGAAATTCTATCTGTAGTGTAATGTTTAAACATTTTTAAAATAATACGAGTACTGCGGAGCGTTACAAGCCAGTATTATGATTCCGATAATCAGTACTGGGCCAGTACTGCATCAGTGGCGTATTTTCACCTGGAACCAGCGGCTGACTAGACTGTCTGGCCACAAATTTTGCGAAAGTGTTACAGGTCTAGCCAGGCCCCGGCTATACCGCCTGATCTGCACCAGATTAGAGTCTAGTCAGTCTAGTCTGGGTCTGGTCAAAGCCAGATTATTTTTCTACTAGGTGAATTTAATTATTGTTAATTGCTAACGATTTAAAGCAGACACCATCATAAAGCTCTTGTATTGTATAAACCTAGTTATACAAATGAACAATCATTTTTATTAAATTCAAAGAAAATAGAGCACGCTTTCGAAAATATTGCAGGACTTTAACAAAATTTCCCTGGCATTAACAGGCTTTTCCTGGTACATAAAAATTCCCTGAGAGTTACAGGTTTTCCAGATAGGGTAGCAATCCTGTAAAAAATAAAAATATGTAATATATCGTGAATTTTACGGTTATCTTTCACTCAAAGATAAACAGAAAATGAAACCAAAAATTTTTAAATAAACTTTATTCAAGTCGACGATAACAACAGTGCCCCAAACGAAATTACTTTTGTATCTGCTCCTAAAAAGATAAAACGGGGAGCGGAAGCTGCGAAGAAGAGTAGAAACAATAACGATGGAGGTTTGTTCTTTGCATATACACTTAAATCTGCTAAATCGAAGCGTTTCTTCTTAAATTATAGTAGAAACTGCGAATATGCTTCTAGTATCCACTGAAATTTCTACAATGTGCAAAACCATTTAAAAATTTTAAACCACCATGGAAAGAAGCGTTGCTGATATTAAAATGAGATCAAAGATTTGAGAAGGGACATGGAATGTCTGGTCTCAATGTCTGGTATCAGCAATGAAATAAAAGATTTAAAAAGCGAAATGGGAGGTCAGGTGAAAAAAGTAGGTGAGGAACTTAAAAATTTCCAGAATGTTTAAACAATTAAAATTCATGAACATTGCATTTCACTTCTTCAGGTCCTACGAAAGTGAACTGCAATGTTCGTGAAACTTTGGAAAATTTATAGTTTTTTACACGATTGGAACCCGAAATATCTCTTTATCAAAATGAATAATCGTGAAAGCATGAAATCTATTATCAAGTGAAATTCATTTATGTAAAATCTTTAGAATATATTGACCTGATAAAATATTATTCCTACTTTTTTATTTAAATTATATCCTTAAAAACAAGTATTATATTCAAAGAATTTCAAAATTATTTAAACTAATTCCGTTTAAATGTGAGATTGACAAAAAACTGCCTTTTCCAATGTCAAATGTATGGAAAACTTCATAGCCTGTACCTTATTATTAATGAAAAACACACAGCATAAAAAAGATTCAACAATTACCAGCATTAGAACACTAAATAATGGAAGGAATAGAGACTCAATTTTGTCGTAAGTATAATAAGCCTAGCATCTATATATCACATGTGATGACTGTATTTAGTCGGGAAAAGCTACAGAATAATATTTTAATTTCAGAGCCAGTAGGAGGAATGCAGAAATAGATTACAATCGCGGAAGGTGCAGTACTCCATTGATGGACGTCACCGAATTCAGTAAGACCAAGTTCCAAACCGTGAATCTTGATTTCACAGAAAGGTATAATATCATTCTATAAAAAATAATTACGACAGAAGCACGTACTTATGCAGTTTTCAAAATAAAACAAATTTATGTTCCAGGAGCTCTCTGGATAAAGATATCTTAGTGGGCATACATGTCCGGCAGATATCCTGAGGACGTCTTCTTGAGAACGTTCTAAAGACTTTATAGAAAGACGTCTTAAAGCCGTCGAAGCGACGTCCTGAGATTATCCTCGTTAGGCTAATCTCAAGGCCTTCTAAAAGACGGCTTAAGGATGCCCTTAACAAGTACAATGTCAGGCCTTTTTCCATCCTTAAGATGTCTTTGAAAAACGTTCATAGGACATTGTCTTTAGAACATACTTGAGACGTTCTTAACATGTCTTATTATTTATTTCCGCGTAAATTGTAATAAATAAATAAAATAGAAGAAACTCAGGCCGCATATGGATTTCTTTAAATCAGTGTACTAAAGCGTATATTCCTATCAAGGAAATAAAGGACACATTTTAAACAAATCAGGTGGAATTTGCTGAAAATTTTTCGAAATTCCCATTTCTGAATTTTCCACAAAGGCTCAACGCGATCACGAGAAAGCTGATTATTTTTATAAAGAATATTAAGGAAAATTGTGTGATTCATTTTCCATTATTTCGAGGGCCACGTGATTTTTAAAAGTGACAAAAAACTATTTTCTTTTTATCAACCTTTCCCAGTGGGCAAAAACAATGAACATTTCAAGAACGTCTTTGAGACATTCTTAGGAGGTCAAACGTCAGTCCAGTCAACCATGTGAGCAAAAAACTTAAGGACGTCTTAGAGACGTCTTTGGGACATCCCTCAGACTTCTTTTGTGACATATCTTTTGGTCATGCTACACTGCCAAATGTATCTTCTTTAGTTGAAAATTAAAACATTTTGCTTAAAATTTCTGTATTTTATTGAAAATTCTAATTTGTGGAAGAACATTTAAGCTTCTTAGTGACTAATTCCTCTTTTTGGTTAAAATCTCCTTTCAAAATTCCAATATTTGGTTGAAAATTCATACAAATTGTGAAAAAATTCGTCTATTTTGATAGGAAATTCATCTTATTGGTTGAAGATTTATCATTTTAGTTGAAAACTCACTTTAAATATTTAATCTTTTCAATTAAATAGTACAAATCAAACAACAAATTGAAGCTCTGAAAGAGGAACTGTTGACTTTGAAACACTTAAAATTCAAATTCAAAAGTTTTTTTATTAAAAAGCGTTGTATTAAAATACTCAATAAAAATAAATAACATATAAAATGAAAGGTACTAACACTTTTCAATTAAACAATTTCAAATGGAAGACAGATAAACCGCAAAATTTATCATTTCTAACTTCTATAAATAATTCATGGTTCGAAGATTCAGATTTAATTCCAAAATAACAAATCTACGTTATGATTTTTAAACCTCTGAATAGAAGAATCAATCAATCAACTTTATAATTTTCAAAATTATATTATTTTATAACAATCTTAAGGAAAAACCATACAAAACTAACAAATTAAATTTTTTCAAACTGATCTTTTCCTAAGTTAGACGTTAAATTATTTTTATCGTAAAAAGTTTGAGCATGGTTTAAAAGCTTCAAATATTTATTTCAAAATCTTGAGAAATCTAAAATTTATTATAAATTTTGTCAAATTTAAAATTATTTTTAAAAGTTTTCCGAGCTTCTGAATATATTTTAAAATTAATCGAATTTTTCATACGATTTTTCGGAAATCCTGAAAATTTAAAACAATTTTCTTAAAATCTTCCACATTTTTTTTGGAAGTTTTTGGAAATCTTTTAAAATCTTAAGAAAACTTTTTTATTCTTTTGAACCCTTTCACAATACTTAAAAAGTTTCAATTTTTTTTAATCTGCAGAAATGTATGTTTCGTTTGAAAATAGGCTGTGGCTATTCGCACCGAAATTTCAGTACTCTGCCAGGGCAGAGGCTCGTTTTTTATCCTTTCTCAAAAGTTGCCCATCTTTAAAATGATTGATAAAATCAACAAAAAAGATCTATTATTAATTTCTTTAAATCTTCATGGATGCTTCTAGTCGCACTTCAGAAAAAAATAATTAAGGTTAAAATTGTTAACTTAACAGTAGTTATTTATAGATTTAGCTTTTTCTTTCCCATTAGAAAAAAGTTTACAATTTTTATTTGATTCTAATAATCAAGGTCTCATTTTATTTTCCGAAAGGTTTTCTACATTTTTATTTGGGTTGATTGCATTTAAAAAAATTTATTTGAGTAATCATACAATTATTATTGTTATAAACAATCATAGCTTAAATTTTAATTAACAGTATCCAAATAGAATTGTAGAGAATCTTCAAAAAATAAAATGAGGCCTAAAACAGGACTAAATAAAAATGGTAATTTCTCCCTAAAGAGAAAGGAAAATCTAAGCCTTTAAATAACTACTTTTAAATAAACAATTTTTACCCGAAATATTTATTTCTGAAGTCATTTTTGGATATACACATCTACGCCTGTGCCTTAAGACCTTCAGTTGGTCAAATCTTTTCTTTTCAATTTGTTTATTTTGTTTTTAACAGTGAAATTGGAAATTTCACGTAGATAATGAAGCGCTTTTTTTTAATCTGTATGTTTTGTTAATCATAGTAACAATTTAAATGCTGTGAAATTGAAAACTTAATATGTGAGATCAGCCCATGTGAAGTGAAACATTCGGATAGCCAAATATTTTCTTTTCTATTTGTTCATTTTCTTTACAAGAGTGAAAATGGAAATTTCTTATCAATAATAGTACAATTATTTTAAATCTTCGTATATTGTTTGTAACAGTAACAATAAAAATTGTATGAAGTATTCAAATAATTATTGGAGATATGCGCGTGTCCTATGAAACCTTCGATCGGTCAAATATTAGCTTTTCAATTCGGTCGTTTTGTTTGTAACAGTCAAAATAAAAATTTCATGTAAAGAATCAAAACACAATTTGAAATCTGCATATTTTGTTTATAGCAGCAACAATGAAAATGTTGTGAAACATTAAAATAAATATTTAAGATCTGCGTGTGTGCAATATTTTCTTCACACAAACACCCACACACACACGCGCGCACGCACACACTCCCACACGCATTACCAACTAAATAGTTATTTAGTAAAACTCGAAAAAAATTCACACATATTTGAAATTCGCCTAATCTATGTGGAAAATCAAAAATATATTTGGGACAATTCCCTACATTTAGTAGCACTTATTCAATGCCCCAAATTTTAGGGAGTATCCCCAAACATTTGTGTACAAATTACCAATTTAAAAATTAAAGATTTTAGGGAATTTTAGGGAAAATTCCCCAAATCTTATCGAAACTGATTTTCCCTAACGAAAATGTGGAATTATTTACAGTGTAGGGAAGCTCTTTAAACGTCTAATATGAGTAGGAAAGATTTCCCGAGAACATCTATGTCTTTAATACGTCTTTAGGTCATCTGTAGGACATTGGACGTATTAGAAACGTTGATTGGCCCGGCATAGGACCTCCTAGAAACGTCACAAGGACATTCTGGGGATTTTATTAGTTTTATGCCCTCTGGGAACATCTATATGACGTCTAATGTCACAAAGATATCCTATGGACATAGTACGAACAGACGTATTAGGGATGTCCCGAATATGTCTCTAAGACATCCCTAATTTGTTTGCCCACTGAGTTTAAATGCATGGAGATATAAGGTATAATTTATTTTTTTTTTATTTTGTAATATAACCTACATACTTTATACGATTTCTACTATGCTGAGATTTTCTTTCGCAAACACGTATGTGTAACCGTAAGTTTACACAAATCAATAAACAAAGTTAAAAGATCAAAAAAATTCTTACAATTGCTGGCGAAATTTGAAATGATTTTTTTATTTAAAGACCCTAGTTTAACGAACTTAAAGAAATTTTGGCGAAGATCAATACAAATTAAGTTATTAACAATTTTGTCTTTTTTATATTGGGGGTTTTATGCAACTTTAAAAATATTGATGTTGGAAAAACTTTTGTTCACAAAAGTCGCAGATCTCGTTCAAACATATATTTTTTATGTTTGTACTTTTTTTCTTAAATCAATATTTTTCGGGAACAATAAAAAAAATTAATTTTCAGATTTTGTGTTGCAAACAAATTTCAAACCTAACATGTTAGTGTTTTTTAAAAAAATTTGAAGAAAAAACTTTAATCACTAAAAAATATTTAAGACCACCACTAGGAGGTGTGGGCTATTAAAAATGCCAAAAAATGCGCCAAAAATACTTTTAGTGCGTTTAACTAGGGTCTAAAAATAACCCCTAGGCTAAGTACCAAGTCAATATTGTTGGGTGACCTTTTCGAGAGTATACCCTAACTTTTAATGTGTCTAACCTAAAATTTCTCAAAATGATGTAGATTAAAAAATTTACAGCTTTGTTGATTTCTTCTTCCATTTGGAGCATTTAAAATAGTAACTTGCTTTCTATTTTTTCTCAATCTTGTAACTGTACTGGTTATAAAAGTTAAAAATGAATGTGTGGACATACGAATGGTAACAAGACTCGTTCTCTCGTACGAATGGTAACAAGGCTCGTTCTCTGATTGGTGGGTTCAGTATGGATTGTGAACCATTTATATGGAACCGGGAAAATTTTAAATTGATAAAAATAAATCATGAAACATTTAATTGCAGTATAAAAAGTCATATATGTATTTGTCAATCAAGTTAGGCTACGTCCGGATTAACAAAATTCAAAAATAATTAAAAGGTATTAACCCTGAGTCAGGTCGACGACTACCTGCTCTTCACTCTTTTACCCAATCATAGCACATCATTAACATCCATAAGCATGCGCCATCCCCACAATTTTTAATGATTCACAAATCGAACCCCTCTATATCTCCATGGTTCAGTGAACCCAGATCTGAAACGAGATGCGGTCCAATACTATGACAGGGCTATGTCCGTGTGAATACAGTAGGAGACGCTGTAAATGACTGAGTTGCGCGCGCAAATCATTTCTCCTTTTCTGAATTTGAAAACTCGAAGATGCACGGTTGCCGGTCGGAGCACTTCGTCGATTCTCTTTATGTATCTATCTGCTAACGGCTAACTGCTTTGAAATAAATTCAGTAGATTGGGATTTTAATATTTCCAGATTTCGATGCTGACGATTCTCATGATTTGAATAGATCGCGCACGTCTTGATATGCGTATTTTTTGAGCTTATGTTATTTCATGTATAAAATATAAATTATATAAATATTAATACTATTATATATATATATATAAATAAATACGTAAATTAATCATGATAATATTATAATTATGTTATATTATAAGAGTCTATTTTTTTATTTGAAAGTTTATTTCTTTCGTTGAAAATACATTTTTGAAACTGACAATCAATCAATAACATTTTTGGATAAGAAATCATGTGGTTTTTTAAAAGGTCGTCTTTCTTTGTAGAGATTAAATTGTTTTATGGAAAATTTATACTTTTTGATTAAAAATTACATTTTTCGGTTGAATTATGAACTATAGATATGCTCTGGTTGTAAAGTGGTTCTGTTGTAAAT
>NC_046657.1:44012575-44014359 GCF_010883055.1 Belonocnema kinseyi
TAAATGCGGAATTTCTCATGCTTTTGATATTGATGAATGACCTAAATTTTTTATCCGGGCCTATCTTACATAAATTGCATATGGGGCTGCTTAAAAATTACGTTAAGTTTTAAATTTTTTGTCAAGGATTTCCCAATTCTAGCTTAGAAGGGGAAATATGGATGTGGTCAGAACCATTTTTTACATAACATCTTTCGTGGCAATTTTCCACGATTTCATTGTTCAAATAAGTTTCACAATTTATTTATCATAGGATAAGTCAGCAAGAAAATTAATAATATAAGTTATTCATAACAATAACTTGAAAATCCAATAAGGCAATGAAAGCTTTTTTCTTATTTGACTTACAAATTTCTGTTTTTTTTTTAATTCTGCTTAAGATTTAATCTGCTTCGGTTAAAGGTAAACTACTTTCTTGAAAATTAATTTCCTTCGTTAACAATTCAACTATTATGTTAAAAATTATTATTTTTCTAGTTTTTTATTCAGACCTAACTATTTTCATTTTGGCAAAAATGTATCACTTTCAGTCGGAACTTTATGTATTTTGATATAGATTCGTCTTTTATGGTAGAAATTTAATCATTTTATTGAAAATGTAACTATCTTGTTGAAAGTTTGTGTATTTTCTTCAAAATTCTTCTTTTTTAGTTGAAAATTAATTCTTTTAATTGAAAATGTAATTTTTTACATTTAGATATTTTCTTTAAACTTCGTCTTCTGTGGTAGAAAAACTGTTTTTGTTATTACCATTGCAACAATTTCATTGAAAATTAATGTATTTAAGCGTTTTTTTGGAAATTCCACTTTATTAGTTAAATTTCAATATTTTTATTTTAAATAAAAATTATTTTTGAGTGAAATAACAGATATTAGTTTTTTTGTTTAAAATCAGTATTTTAGGGTTAAAAATGCATGTTTCAAACTAAAAATTCATCTATTTGATTAAAAATCCAAGGAGTTTGTTGAAAATTAGCTTCCTTCTTTAAAAAAATCTCAGTTAAAAATCAACTTATTTTGAACAAAGTTGGTCTGCTTTGTTTGTGGATTTAACTTTTTTTTTAAATTTCTCCTTTTTCGTTCAAATAAAAGGTTTCAAAATTTCGTAAAATAATTTACTGGATAGTTTTTCCTGTTATTTCCCGTTTTGGGTTCCACAGATTTCTGGTCGATTCATAACATCGAAACGACTTAAGTATTCTATACAGGCTATTCAATGACGATTATCGTCAACGTCTGTTCGATATAGTAATTCATTAAATTATTTAATTCATCACGAAAATCATAAAATTTTGTCGGTGTCTGTATGTCTGTCTGTATGTCTGCCTGCATGGTTACCTGAATGTTGTAGCCACGCTAACTTTTGAAGGATTTATCCAATCGAGTCCGCATTTCAAAACCTTCTGAAGATCCCCAAAATGAAGGTTAAGTTCGTTAAGCAGATATTTTCAACAAAAATTACAAAATTTAGAGCATTTTCAAAATTAAAAAAAAAAAAAATTTCAAAGCTGAAATTTTTTGTCAACGTTTCTTATAGATGGGTAGATGACTTGCACATTATCCAAATTAAATTTTTAATTTCGATGAAAACTAGAAAAGTTATAGACTTTTGAACATTTAAAAAATGTTCAGAATAGAAAAAATATTTTTCTGAAATATTAGCAAATTTCATTCATAATAATTATTAGATACGAGGGTAGTTCAATAAGTCCTTAGAATGACCAACAGATGGCGCGCGAATCGCTCCAAATCATCTGTTTTCAGTCAGCACCACTCCCGACTAG
>NC_046657.1:44014459-44023343 GCF_010883055.1 Belonocnema kinseyi
TTTTGCTCGACACCTTGACAAATGTAATTCCATGTAGAAACATGCGTTTAAATAAAATATTTTACCAAAAAAGTTACCCACGCTTTAACTTGACGGACTGTAAGGATTTTTAAAAAGATATCAATGAATTTTCAATCCATTTTGATAATTTAAAGGAATTTCAAAGAGTTACCACAATTAAAGCAGGATTTCAATAATTTAGTATGAGATTTTTAAGGATTTGAAATATTTCACGGTATTTGTAAAATATCAAGGAATTTTCAAGAGCTCTGCAAAATTTCAAGAGATTTTAAACGATTTTAAATATTTTAGGATGTTTTAAAATATTTCAAGGAATTTTTAATGAATTTTAATAATTTAAAGCAATTTCAACAAGAAAATTAATCCTTTTTGTCGAAAATTTAACCATGATTAAACATTAATTTTGGCATAGAAAATTAGACTTGGTGGAAAATAAATCTCTTTTGTGCAAAGTTCATGTATTTTATTAAAAATGCCTTTTTTAGTATACAATTCAGTCTTTTCAACGAAAGAAATGGATTCTTGATTAAAATAGATGAATTAAAAAAAAAACGGTCAATTTTCAAGCAAAAAAGAAAAAACAAATTTCGAATCAAATAGTTTAATTTTCAATGAAAAAATAAATAAATTTTCAACTAGAAAACATAAATTTGCAACACAAAATTATACAATTAAATTCTCGGTTAAATTTTTATTCAGCCCAAAAACAATCATATTTTTAACAAAATAGTTGAATTATCAATAAAAAAAATTAGTTTTTAACGTCAAATATTAATTTTAGACCATAAATGAAACAGTTAAATTTTCAATTTAAAGAATCAGTTTTGAGCAACAACAAAAACAATCGAATTCCAGCCAAAAATGGAATAGTTATATTTTCAGTAAAAATATGATTATTAACCGTAAAAAAGAATTCATAACAAATATTAAAATTTCCCACAAGAACAAAATTAATTTTCAACGAAAGAGTGGAATTTACAACCCAGGAACTGAATTTTTAATAAAAATAGATAAATTTTCAAACGAGAAGAATAATTTCCTATCAATCAAGGCGATTTTCTGACTACATAATTAAATTTCCAACTCAAAATGATACATTTTTAACAAAAAATGGAACAGTTACATTTTCAGTTCAAAAATCAATTTTCAATAAAAAAGGCTTTTTAAGTCCAAAAGGATAAAAATATCAAGGTTTTTAAAAATTCGTATGTCAAAATGAAGTACTTAATGAATTACTTTAACAGTACAGATGATTTTTTTGCAAAACTGTTGAATTTTCAAACCAAATATATGAATTTCTAACAGGAAAGTTCATTTTAAACCAAATAAAGAAAATTTCAACAAAAAAAAAGATGAAACCTCAATAAAAAAATGTAATACTAGAAGTTTTAAACTAAAAAGGAATGTATTCAGTAAAAAAGAGTTAGACTTTATTATTTATTTCTATTAGTAATTCAGCTTGCATTTGAGCGAATAACGAGAACAATTGTTTTAATCTACTTATTTAAACTTTTTTTACAGAAAGAGAATGCACATTTTAGTTGAAAATTCTTTTTTTTCTGCATGTTATTTTTGTGTTAAAATTTAATTTTTTCCACTGAAACCTTGAGCATAAAATGGAATTTTCAATTAAAAAGTGTTTATTTTTTTGAGTTGAAAGTTCGTCTTTTTGGTAGAAACTTTTGCTATTTGTTTGAAACCCGACAGTTTTGGTAAAAAATAATTATGATTTTGTTAAAAAAAAATTTTTTTCAGCTGAAAATTAAACTTTTCCCTTCCTGTTTAAAATTTTTTGGTAAATTCGTAATTCTTAAATTATTTTTTTGTTTTAAAATGTTTCGATGCCGTTCATGGTTGAAAATTTACCTATTTTACAGATAATTTGTTTCTTTTTGCTAATTAATTTGTTTGAAAATTACTTTCCTTAATTAAAAATTCATTTTTTTTTGGTTGAAAGAGAATGTTGTTTGAGTGAAAATTTCATCTTTTCAGTAAAAATTGATTTGTTTTGAAACTTTTCCTTTGGATTTTACAATTAATTTTTTTGCTTTTTATTAATTTTTTTTACTAAACATGCACTAATTCAATTTTTTGTAAAAAATTTATCCTTTTTGATTTAAATTCAAGTATTTATAAGGTTAAAAATCCATCTCATTTGTAGAATATTATTCTTGTAGTTTGTGTATTCATTTCTTTGTTCAAACTTTTAATCTGTAGTAAATTCGATTGTTTTCTTCTTGTTTAAAATTAAATTCTCGAATTTAAAATTCAGCTGTTAAATTTTTGTTAAAACTTATATTTTTCAGTAGAAAATTTATTATTTCCGTCGAAAATTAAATTTTTTAAATTGAAAATGAACTATTACATTTTTGGTTGAATGCTTCGTTTTTTAGTCTTAATATTAATTTTTAAGTTAAAAATTTGACAATTTTATTTATTTTTTTACCATTTATTTTTTTTCAGTTGAAAATTCTTATTTTATAGTAGAATATTATCATTCTTGTTTGAAAATTCATCTATTTGGGTAAGAAATTCATTCTTTTGGTTGATTATTTCACACCTTTATTGAAAATTCGATTCTGTTTGGTTGGAAAAACATTTTTTAATACTTAAATTTTAAATGTATCATTTTTTATTTAAAGTTGATATTTTCTAGTTGAAAATTTATATATTTTCTCGTTAAAGTTTGAACTATTGTGTTAATTTTTTTTTGCTTAAAAATGGACAGCTCTCAGTTATTAAAAGTTCTTTTTTTAAATTTAATTATTCTTCGTGTTTAAAAAAGCATCTGTTTTGGTTAAAAATAATTTATTTTGTCTTTTCAAAAATTATAATATTTTGTTGAAAATTAATTTTCGGAATTAAAAAATTTAACTGTATCATTATCGGTTAAAAATGTATTTTTTTTTGTAAGAAAATTGACGTTTCTCAGTTAAAAATTTATCTTTTTTTTGGTAAATATTTATTATTCTTGTTTAAAGTTCATCTATTTCAATTAAGAATTAATTTCGTTCGTTAAAAATCCACCTTTTTAGTAAAAATTCCTTTCTGCTGATATAATATGATTTGTTTAGATAAAGATTAGACATTCCATTTTCCATTAAAAATTCAATTGTACGGTGAAAATATTTTCCTCTTAGCGACAAATGTAATGATGCTATGGTAACTCAGAATTTTAAAACCAAAATAAGTTTGAGGAGCAGCTGATTAGATTGTCATTCGTGAAGTCGGGCGAGCTCGGTTCATTTTCGCGCATTTTCGGCTTTACAAGAGGCTGGTCTTCGCAGCAGCAAAGTGTGGGGAATCTTCTCCCTTCATTCTTGTGTCGTTTTACCTCTCGGCTAATTCTTAGGTCGTTTTTGCTCTCGCGTGTTTTTACTTCTCTTTTCCTGCAACTTTTTTCTTAGTTCGCTTTTGCTCTGAGCGTGTCAATTGTCGTAAATAGTTTCAAACTAATAATTTTTCACTTAGTGATTATGCATAAAAAATGATTTTAAACTATTTTCAAGAATTCTCTTCAAATTAATTTGAAAAAAAATCATTTTGAATGTTTCCAGGAATCTTAAGAAACATTTGATAATCTTGATTCCTTACTTTCCTTAAGCCTAATTCGAGGTTAATCCTGGTTTGGGCTCGTTAGCGAAACTTTGCCTCAATTCATTTTGGGTGAAATTTGGTCAACGAGAAAATAGGCCAAAGATTGGAATCATTCATAGCCAACAAGAATGATCGAAAACAGTGTCTCAGACGATAATAGTATTTATGCCTCATGGTTGTACAAATGTGAAGCTGTAATTCCATCGCCTATTGCCAATGCGGTTATAGCAGCTTACATAACAGCCCAGGCAAGCTTGAAGTTATTTACTTGCTTGAAGCAACTAGATCGTCGTGTCCTTTATTTTGACACGGATTCAGTTATTTTTGTCAGCACTAATGAGCCAAATGAGTATTATCCAGATACAGGTTGTCTTTTAGGGGATTCAACTGATGAGCTCGAAGTTTATGGCTCCGGTAGTTTTATAGAAAAATTTGTCTCAGGTGCTCCCAGATTCTATGCATATAAGGTACGATCACCTGATGGTAAAAACCACAA
Source organism: Belonocnema kinseyi (assembly GCF_010883055.1). Classification (NCBI taxonomy): domain Eukaryota; kingdom Metazoa; phylum Arthropoda; class Insecta; order Hymenoptera; family Cynipidae; genus Belonocnema; species Belonocnema kinseyi. The sequence continues at coordinate 44,018,574 of NC_046657.1, forward strand.
GGTTTTCAAAGTAAAAGGTATTAATTTAAACTATGAAAATTCCGAAATAATAAACTTTGACTCAATCTTTTGATCTGTTTATTAGAAAGACACGACCAATTAGATTAAAGTTTAGTAGCATCCGTAGAACAACTTATCACTTGGCAGTTACCAGAACAAGAGAAAAAAATATGTCGAATGATGTAAATCTGAAGAATCACTCTCTCATTCCAACAGTACAATTAAATCGAACTCGAAAAAACGATCCGGTCCATTGGACCCAAGGTGCCAATTAAGGGTCAACCATGGAAAATTGTGTCTAAAGTAAAATATTTTCTAATTACGCATTTTAAACTGAATGATATCATAATTGAAATATATCAAAATTCGACTGATTATTGGAAATTCGTTTGCAAATTTGCAAAGTTGTTGAAAAATCCTTGGATTTTTTAGAAGTATTGGAAAAAATTGAATTTTTTCGAATTTTATAAATATCCTAAAATGTTTAAAAAATTTTTAAATCTTTGGTAATCCCAAAAATTATTTGAAATCTTTTTTAAATCTTTTGATAATTCCTTCGAATTTTTTTAATTGCTATTAACTATTAATTTAAAGCGATTAAAATAAAAATAATTTAAATTTAAAGTATTACATTACGAAAAATGTCTATTTCATCATTTTAATTTAAAAAGTGTCGAATTGTAAAATAGGTTTACAATCGTTCAATGTAAAATGACGCCTGTTTGGAACGTTGTTATTAAGGAAAAAGAAGAAGGAAGAGAAGAACCAGAAAACGTAAACAGTGTTTACAAACACTCTTGGGAGCACAAAGGCACCGGAGAATAATAATCTTACAAAATATTTTTCTTTATTTAGAAATTCATGTGAATATTTTGTGCTTTTTTTAAAAATTTTCATTCGCTTACATTCAATCTTTTTTGGATTAAGAACATTCAGAATCATAATTGAACAATTCTAAACCTTATTTAAAACTGAACACTTTTTAAATTTAAATTAAAAAACTAAGAGTTTATTATACTATAATTCTACAAACTTTCTTTTAAATTAATAGTTGTAAATCTGTGTAATTATTTGTCTAAAACGATTTGTCAAACAAACTTTGCAGAAACTTTGCAAAACAAATTTAAGCACTAAAAAATTTCTTAGATAAAAATATTTGATTGTTTTTTCTAACAAATAAATAATATTTTTTGGAGACAAACTTTTTTATTGTTTAAATTCGGGAATTTTATAATTCGGAAACTTTCTAGTTCGGTTATTCTATAATTCGCCAACTTTTGTCAGTTTTATTATCTGGGAACTTAAAATTTCATCAATGTTATAAAAAGTTAGAGAATGTTATTACACAGTAATAAAACATATATATTTTCAACCACAAAAATAAACTTATTTTCAACAAATGAGTACAAGTTTGAACCAGAGAGGAATATTCATGTAATAAAATGATTTCTTATTGCCAATTCAGACTAGCCATTCTCAGTTGCGACTCGCCGGTCTGGTTGGACTCTCAGCCAATCAGCGCGTACTCGGTCCTGGTTCCGGTTCGAGCATTTAGGTCCGATTCTAATTTCAACCGTTCCGTTCCCAACCGTAGCCAATGAGAGCGTTCGCTAAATCCACGAGGCCTGTCAGTTGTTTCTCGAGCTTCCTGCGCGTCACTCACGTCACTTTAATCTATGAACCGCGCATGCGTGGGAATGACAATCGTGTAAGCTGAATCGGCGCAGTGTGAACTGCACCGGTCAACCGAGAACCGGCGAACCGCAACCGAGAACGACTAGTCTGAATTGGCCTTTAATGTAGTAGATCAACTTTCAAATAAATTGGTGAATTTTCAACGAAGTAAGACGAATTTTCAATTACGTAGCTGAATTTTCAATTAAAACCGATCAATTTTTAAAAACAACAAAAATGGTATATTTAAATTTGCAACACTAAAAAAATTAATTTTTTCACGAAAAACAAAAATGAAGTTTCAACGAAATTGTAGTTAAACCATCAACTTTTTTACTATAATTAATTAGCTGTAGTTACTAATTGAAATAACTAATTAATTTTATTTTTTGAGGATTTCACTATTTTGTTAAAACTTTGCTTTTGTTTTCGATTAAAAATGGTCGAAAATGAATTTTTGATTGAAAATGTATATATTTTCAGATTGAAAATTCATATTTTTGTGTACCATATTCTACTACTTTGGAAAAAACTTCCTCTATTAGATTGAAAACTCGAATATTTTGTGGAGACCTGTTTTTTTGGGTTCGAAATCCCAACAAATTTGTTGCAATTTTTCTTACGATTCAACACTATCGTAAAAAATGAGTAATTATTTATGGTTTTTTTTGCTTATTTTAAAACAATTAAATATTTTTTCTATTTAGTCTAAACCAAAAAGATGAATTTTCAACAAAATAGTTAAATCCTAATCAAAACAGATTTATTTTTAACTAAACAGTTGAATTTTTAAAAATGATAGATTTTTCTGTCAAGTGACAAAAAAATTGAAATCAAAGTGTTGAATTTAAAAAAAAACAGAGTTTTCTACAAAATAATTGAATATTTTCAATCAAAAAGTTCATTTCCAGAAAATTTTACCTTGAAAACCCACGTATCCTGCACTCCTGCACAGATCCTTCTGGAGTGTCTTCTTTTGCACTGGCTAGACAGTGGACCTGTGCGATTGACTTGGATTTTTTCTTTGCTTTCGATTCTCGGAACCGGGTGCACTGCGCATGCGTCGCATCGCCTTTGAATCGCGCGGTTTTTTAACATTTTACTATTTGTTTTTTGCCATCAGTTCAATCTTTATGACCCCTGCGTTTCAAGACTTAATTAAAGTTAATTATATATACCCTTAAATACCTGAATTAGTTTGAAAATTTCACGGGACACAGATTTACTTTGGTTTTTCGAACTACCTGAATTCTCAGTTAGAGGTTATGTTCTCTGCACTGTTCCCAATGAAAGAATTCAATTTTTGACATTCTCATTCATGAGAGTGTTATGCAATCATCCAAATTTTCGATCTCTGGTTTTTAACGGATCTTTACGTTTCGGCACTCACAGAATCCGAAAATCATTAGAAAATTTAATTTAAATTCATTACTAGATATCAAATATATTTAGAAACTATGTTAATTAAATTTTTGTTTACACAACAATTTTAAAAGTTTGAGCTTTCTTAAAATTTAAATAAAAATTTTTTATGAGTTTTAGAAATTTTTGTCAAATTTTGTGTTACGCGTAAAAAAATTGCAAATTATCCTAATGACATTTTTGAATTCGGTAAAACTTCAAAAAGCTTTATGCCTTTCAACAGTCTGAAAATGTTCTAAAAAATAAAAAAAAAATTAATAGGTTAAGAAATATCAAACCAAATTTCTACTAAATGTAAAATATATGTTTCTCAAAACTTTATTATGAAATTTTTCAATTAGACAAAAGTTCTAAAAGTTAGATCATTTGCAAAAATGTGCAATTTTGATTTTTTAAGAGATCCATAAGCTTAAAACGTTATTTTTAGTAGATTTTAACAAGATTTACAAATGAACTTGATGAAGATTTTTAAGTGAACACGAAACATCGAGTGCGAAGCGCGAGTTTCGTAATGAGAACGTAATCGTCAAAGTCGTAGATGCTTTGAGAATCTTTTTTAAAATCAACTTGAAAAAAAATCAGTTGCAATTTATGGCTGCAATTCTTTAGAAGTTTAAATCACAATTTTCGATTTAAGTTATAGTATTTACAATATTTAAAAAGTAATGCTCAAAGTTGGCGCGAAGCGCCGCGCGCGCAGCCCCCCTTGTTATTACAACCAATATTTAAAAATTAACTGTGAATAACAAACAAAATTTAATTTTGAATGATAAACCATAGCATTTATAGAAAAAAAGAATTTTTAACAAAAAAGTTGGACTGCTTGTTCTCGTGCTTCGCGCTCGTCAACATATTGATCTCGTGCTGGTTCTTTGTATTATCCTGCACATTTGTGCACAGACCTTATAAAATTAAAGGTCAAAACATCAACAACCGTAATTTGGTGATAGTTTAATGCGTACACTTTAACTACATTTTTTCAAATATCGTAAATACTATAAATTAAATCGAAAACTGTGATTTAAACTTCTGAAGAATTAAAGCCATAAATTCTAACTGAATTTTTTTCGATCAGTTTTTAAAGAAGGTTCTAAAAGCACCTACCGCTTTGTGTGCACTTGAAAAACTTCATGAATATAATTTGTAAATCTTGTTAAAATCTACTAAAAATAAAGTTTTAAACTTATGAATCTCTTAGAAAATCAAAATTGCATATTTCTGAAATTCATCCAACTTTTGGAACTTTTGTCTGATTACAAAATTCCATGATAATAGTTTCGAAAAAACATATATTTTACATCTAGTATAAATTGGGATTCATGTTTCTTAACCTATTAAAGTTTTTTTCTTGTTTAGAAAATTTTCAAAATGATGAAAAGCATATAACTTATTGAAGTTTTATCGAATTTAAAAATGTAATTAGGATAATTTGCAAGCCTTTTTGGAGCGTATTAGAAATTTGCTAAAAATTTCTAAAACTCATAAAAAAATGTTATTCAAATTTTGAAAAGCTAAAATTTTTTGAATTTTTGTCCAATCGAAAAATTTGACTGACATGGTTTCAAAATATACTTGATACGAGGGTAATTCAATAAGTCCTTAGAATGAAGTATAAAAACAATTTTTTTTGGGTAAATTTTTTTTTATTTTTCAACATAATCTCCTTGGAGCTCT
>NC_046657.1:44023443-44072092 GCF_010883055.1 Belonocnema kinseyi
GAGGGAGCTCTTCTTAATATTTTGACACCAAAATCATGTCGATACACCTTACCGACTGCGAGTAAAGCCACCCACGCTTTAACTTGACAGACTGTAAATATGTAAAATCTTTTGAAATTTCTTGAAAATTCCTTGGAAACTCAAAAATACCCTAAAATAATTCAATTTTTTTACAATCTTATACTACATTTTTGAAATCAATTGAAAATTCCTAAAAACATTTTAAAATACTCTCAAATATTGCAATACCTTCCAAATATTTTGACATACCTTGATCTTTTTTTTTAAGATTTTTAAAGTACTTCTTTAAAATTCTTTGAAATCCCTTAAAATTATAAAAATAAGATGGAAATTCCTTGACATCTTTTAAAACATTCTCAAATATTTAAATCCTTGAAAATCTTTTGAAATCTCTTGAAATTTTTAAAAGCTTCAGATTGGAATTTAAAAAACAGAAAAATTTCAAAACTTTAAGTATTGAAATGTTTGTAGATTAGAATTTTGAAAATGGAATCAATAAAAATTCAAAACTTTCAAAATTATATTTTCAACTATGAAATATGAATCATTTTCAACTCGATGGAATTCAAGTCTTCAAAATTTGAGTTTTATACTCAGAAGATTAATGGCAAAAAATTATTAATCAAAAATAAATTGAAAGCGTTCAAACTTTAAAAAGTATGTTAAAAAATATAAATATATATCATTTTATAATTATATACAAAAATCGTTTTATAAATAGTTAAAAATTAACTCGAGTAATTTCTATCAACACTTTAATTTAATAGTTTAACTAATCTACAAACATTAAAATTTTTACATTTTGAAATTTTTCTGTTTTTTAAATTTCAGTCTGAAAAAATTTCATTTAGAGATTGTCCAGTTGAAAAACGTACGTTTAAATTATTAACGCTTTCATTTTATTCATGATTCTTAATTTTTTATAATTAACCTTTCAAATTAACAATTCAAAATTCGAAGACTTGAATCGCATCTTAAATTACGATACCAAATTATTGTTATTGAATAGTAGAAAATCTTCGAAAATTAAATTTCGAAAGCTTTGAATTTTTATTGATCCCATTTTCTCTAATCTCCAAACATTTCAAGATTTAACGTTTTGAAACTTTTCTCTTTTTTCAATTTTAATCTGAAGCTTCACACAATTTCGAGAGATTTCAAAAGATTTAAAAATTTTTTAAATATTCGAGGATTTCTAATTATTTTGTGCAAAATTCTTTTTGTTTTTCATTTCAAAGAAATTTTTTTTAACTACAAGAACATTAATCTTTTTTGTCGAAAATTTAACAATGATTAAACATTAATTTTTTGTATAGAAAATTATTCTGGGTGGAAAATAAATTTCTTTTGTGCAAAGTTCATGTATTTGATTAAAAATGCTTTTTTTTAGTTTATAATTCAGTTTTTTGGATGAAAATTTAACTTCTTGATAAAAAAAATTTAAACAAATTTTTTTTAAATTATGTATTTTATTTCAAATTTACTTTTTTGCATAAAACTAATTGTTTTAGTTGAAAGTTAAACTATTTCTATTAAAATATAATCAACTAGTCATTAATATGAATATACAATTTTATAATTATAATATTAACATTGATAATATATATAATAGCAATGATATCCATATTATATACACCTGAAAAACATAACCTCAAAATCAACTGATGCATGAATTTAAGAATCACGCGAAACATAAGAATCGCCAATTTCTTTCATTTCTTTCGAATAGGAATCGAGATATAAATAGAAGACCTATGGTTGGGATAAATCTTAGACTCGATCTGGCAGCTCTGGAAGCAGCTAATTAGATCGTCATTCGTGAAGTCGGGAGCTCGGTTCATGTTCGCGCATTTTCGACTTTACACGAGGCTGGTCTTCGCAGCAGCAAAGTGGGGGGAATCTTTTTCCTTCATTCTTGTGTCGTTTTACCTCTCGGCTAATTCTTAGATCGTTTTTGCTCTCGCGTTTTTTACTTCTCTTTTCCGCAACTTTTTTTAAAATTAATTATAGGTTTTATTCAAGTGAAGTAAATTTCATTTTTTACACTTAACCTCAAAATTAAGCATTCTTTATAAAAATAATGTATAAGCTTAAAATATGTTTATTGTTAGTTATAATTATCGTTGTATATGTGAAAGCAGGGAGATTTATTTAATTCTAATACTTAATTCTGGGTAATTTTAACCTCTGTGCTTCTCATTTCTGAATTAAACAATTATAATTTAGAATAATGAGAAATGAACCATAGTTAGACATTTGAATTAAGTGTATGTATAAGTGTTTCTTCTTTTAAGTATACAGGGATAATTATAATATAAAGAAACATGACTGATTTCATTAATCATCTTTATAAAGAAAGGAGTTTAGTATTGGAAAAGACTTACATCCGAATTCTTCAATTATATCCAAGGTAAAAGCCCTAAAATTAAAGTAGTTCCTAAACTAGAGATATTGCGTCCATTTTTCAATTAATTCATGATTTAACAGTCAATCAGAACCCTTTAGAATAATACAATACGGAAAAAAAGATCATGCCATAAAATAAATCACATCACACTAGGTATAGTCTTAAGGCCCTTTATCAGAATAGCAATCGCGTCCGAATTTCGAGGCCGCAACGGTTGAATATTTTTGTCTAATTTCTTGCATGCCTCATCTAAATAACCGTATCTTCAAGTAAGCAGAGTTATTTTTTCGATAAAATGTTTATATTTTGTTTTATAATCAAAAATGGAAGAACAGTAGTAGTAACACGCAATGTTAGCTGTATATGCATTTTCAGCGCACAGAATACTCGTTTTTTACAAACTACCACGTTATTACTGCAAATACTTAGGGCGCTACGAAAGTATTGCAATACGCGAAACCTATTGGAAGAAGAGAGATAATTCTTGCGTCATTAGAAAGAGCGTCAAAAATTAGTTAGGAAGAGGCAACCTGTTGACTCAGGTCTCAGTACAGTCTAAGCACGCAGCCCGGAACAATTGAGAAATGGCGTCGTGGACAAAGGAAGAATATCGTGCGCTAATTCGATACAACTTTTCTCGCGGTTTAAGTGTAGACCAAAGTTTTGAAGAAATGTCTCCGGTATTGGGTAAGGATTGTCCGCATCGCACAACAATTTTCTGATGGTACAAACAGTTCGAAAAGAGAAATTTCGGTCTCGCGGACGACTCGCGCTCAGGTCGACCGCCGGAAGTGGTGACATCGGAAAACATTGCGTCTGTGAATAATCTACTTCACTGTCAATTTCTGTTCGTCCATCCTAACCTACGCCAATTTCGTTTTCTCGTACAATTTTAAAAAATGTAGTTGTAATCGATTGAAGTCTCGAAAAAATTTTTTGAGACTTCAAAAAATGACTAAATTTTTAATTAATTTTCTTAAAACTATTGACCGAAATGTTCCTTTTTTTACTGAAAATTGATATGTTTGACTATTTAAACTATCATCAACTCAGGTTTAAGAACCTTTGAAAAAGGTACGCATGTGTACTGAAACGTCAGGAAGTTTTGAAAGGAGTTTTTTCTATTAAATAAATATCTGAGTTTCGAAGAACATATTTTTTTGTTTTGTTTTTTTGTTGTTGTTTTTTGACTCATATTTATTTTTTTCGATTTACGATTGGACCGTAAGACATAAATAATTTGAAATCTACGATTTGAAATCAATAAATATCAACGGTCGAAGAAAGGATTGATTTGTTTCATCAAATAATTTTACAATAGTCTACTGAATGATAATAGAAGAACCACGTACCGGCAGATAGAGCAAATGTTACACATTAGTGAACCAGCAGTCCATCGAATTCTGCATGAACATTTACATGTTAGGAAGGTTTGTACTCTATAGGTACCACATGTTTTGACCGAGGAGCAAATGGCAGCGAGAGTAAAGTGGTGCCAAAAAATGCTACACAGTTTTGAATGGGGATATTCTCGGGATGTTAATAGTATTATAACAGGCGACGAAACCTGGCTGTATTATTACGACGTTCGAACAAAATCACAAAACAAGATCTGGCTGTTTGAGGATGTGGATGCTTCAGTGGAGGTGCGGAAGTCTCGATCTGTAAACAAAAGAATGATTGCAGTATTCTTTGGGAAACGCGTCATTGTGGATTGGGTCGTCCTGGAAAATCAGCGTACAGTCACCTCTTCCTGGTATACTCAGGTATATTTACCCCAAGTCATGAACCAACTCAAAAACTTCAGGCCGAAATCCCGACGCAGCACCTGGCTATTCCACTACAATAATGTACCTGCTCACAGAGCGAAGGTCAGAGTAGCTTTTTTGGTCAAATCTGGACTGACTATTCTAGATCACCCTCCTTACAGTCTAGATCTTGCTCCCTGTGAGTTTGGTTTGTTTCCGGAAGTAAAAAAACAACTAAAAGGGCGTCGATTTACTAACGAAACTGACCTTTTGACGGCGTGGGACCAAGCGTGTGCAGATCTTCCAGAATGTTCGATGACTGGTTTAGACGTATTGAAAAGTGTACTCACTGCGGTGGAAAGTACTTCGAAAAACTATAAAAGTTTCGTCTGTATTGTAAATCTTTCGTAGCGCCCTATGTATTAACCGATTTTCATGATTTTTTTTTCAATTTATTGTAACTATATGAATAAACTAATTCTGTAAATTAAAATTAAATTAGTCAATGATTTCATAATGTCAGTTTTTCTAAATGCCTGAAATCTCATAACAAAGCCCGACATTCATTCGTTCCGTCTTATTCATCACCCTGCGGGGAGTCTACTGACTTGAGTTTCACGAGGGTGAGCAGGCTCGCTATAGACATGCATTTACAGCTATCATTGAGTGTCACTGCTATTTTTCTCTATTACTCTCTACGTTTTTGATTATTGCAGAAAATATGAACATTTTATCGAAAAACAGTCTCTGCTTTATTTGAGATATGGTTATTTAGATGAGGTATGCAAAAAATTAGACAAAAATATTCAATCGTGCGGCCTCAAAATTCTGACGCGATTAGACATTCTAATAAAGGGCTTCAGGCTAAAATGTGAACGAGTTTTAGTGATTTCTATCTCCCCTAGGTGGCGTCTGTATTGATGCTTGTGTGGTAGAAGGGAAAGATCAGTAATATAGGAACATGGCGGACATGTAAATAACGAGTGAGTGATTATATTAATCACGTCTCCAAATTATTTACATTTTCTGTTCAAAACAAATTTATATTATTTTTATTCCTAAATTAAAAAGGAGACCGATCTGTTCGGAGTTGTACTTAAGTGTTGGGCTAAATGTATCTGTTTAAATATGTTTTTCATTTAGTATTACGGGAAGAATAATTTGCACAAGCAAACCATTTCATGTAATGTGAAAAAACTCAATTAATTTTTGATTATGCCCTATTTTGTGCTTTTTATATCGCATGAAACGGTTTGTTTACTTATATTATTCTTCCTGTAAATCTAAATTATAAAATATATTAAAATTTGCATGGTATAGGTGGAGGAGCGGATTGGAGGGGTTGCCGCAATAGAGATGTACTATGTTCTATCTCCACTAGATGGCGCCACTTCGTCACTTTACTAAGTTCATATTCTTTAACATGGGACTGTATGCAGTATAAATCACATGATCAATTAATTTAGATTCTAGGGTAGCTTCTTAGGAACAGCCAGCAGCGCTTTAGAAAGCCTCGACGCACTTTATAGCACTGCTTTGTACTGTATTTTTTGTTTAAATGAAATAAATATTTGTTATGAATTCGAATAAACAGATTTTAGACAAATGCATTGTTTAATAAAAGTGAAATCTTTATTTAAATCAAAAACAAATTTTGTTGTTTCATCAGTAAAAACATTTTTCTGAGTGTGTGAAAATGGTAATGACGTTTTTATTAAAGTTGAAAATTAAAATTTACTTTCCTTAGTGAAGCTATAATTTTTTTTAATTTTTCCGATTCTTCATGATGATGTATAGTATAGTATTTAAAATGGTACATGTATGTAGTTTGTTTTTTGATAATAAGATAAAATGTAAATCATTCCTTACAGTATAGGAATAACCTATTCCCTCTATTGTGTAATAACTAATTTTTTCTGTCAAATTCGTCTTCTGATGTCATAAATCTGAAACGCGCGAAAGAGATAGCAACTAAAGTCGGGGCCCCTCACTTCTTTTGATTTAAACACAGTGAAAACAAAACCATAAAAATTTCAAGAACATCATTTGGACGTTCCTAGGACGTCCAATGTCAGTCCAATCAATATCTCAAACCGTCTAATATCATAAAGTTGTCCTAAAGACACCTTAAAGACAGAAGACACTCCGGGACATCTTTCTTACTAACATTAAATGTCTTGAGAGTATCCACTCGGATGTCCAAAAGACATGTTCCAGAAGAGGTCTTAGGGATGTCCTGAAGATGTCTCTAGAGGACACCGTTAATTTGTTTGCCCACTGGGAACTCGCTCACAAAATCTTAATTGTTTCACAATTGTTTAATCTTGAGAACAAATAAAGATAAGAAGCTCTTGGATATTTCCAGATGTGTACTTTTGTGACGTGATACACCAACTCTTGATCTCAATTTTATTCACCTTAAAACTGTGTTTAGAATATACATTCTTCATCACCGACTTTGTTTTAATTCCAGAAAATGACTACCGCGTTTGATTTTTTGTGTGTCTTCTTAGTGGCCTATGCTCATCTTATTGGTAAATATAATAATATATATAATTCCAAGTTTTCTTTGTGCAGAGTGGTTATTTCCTAATTGATATCATTCTAATCAAAATAACTATTTGTCTCCTAACTTATTGAATGGCAGTTGTACATTTTTGCACGGAGCAACTTTACCCTTTTTGAATTTTGACTTTTTATCTAAGAAACTTTCCATACCCTATATTTTCAAAAAATTTTTGATAATTTACAAATTTACCGGACATTTGCATAATTTTTTAAGAAACCTGTATGATCAACAGAGAATAACAAAATTGCTTAACGTCTTTTATGTGCTTCAGGGAGCTATGAATTAAATTGTTGTCTTGAATTATTTTTTTCTTGAAAAAGATCTCCTTTCGCTCCACTGGGAATCAAACTACAAAACTTTCGACTACCGGTCAGGTAATTTCAATTAAGCTACTAGAGAGATCAAGAGACGAATCCTTTTTTAGAAATATACGCATTATTATTTCAAGTGTTGAAAGTCAAATTTTCAAAGGAATTTGTATTATCAGCAGATAACAACATAATGCTTTAATATCTTTTACAGATTCCTTGAAAAATTTGACTTGGAACACCTGGAGTAATAATGCGTTTATTTTCGAAAAATAAATCTTATATAGATCTCTCTCGTAGCTTAATTGAAAAGCACCAGACCGTAAATCGGAAGTTTTGTCGTTCAATTCCCAGTGGAGCAAAAAGCGAAGATATTTTTTTCAGAAAAAATTGAATTAAAAAATCATAATTTTCAGTTTCTCGTAATTTATGATATTCAAACATTTCCACAAATTTTGTTTTCATATTTTCTCCAATCGCAAATTTCCCACATTTGTAAGAAAAAACAACATGTGCAACAGGTGCAGATAATTGGCAGCTGTAACTCTTGTCCAGGTTTCTGTAGTTTCCATCGGATAGTCATCAACTAATTTCTCGCTCGCCTCTGACTAGAACATCAAACTTCACAGTTGAATTAAACTGCCTATTTTCCGCACGTGTGGCGCAATATACTATTTTATCCTGCATTCTAGGATAATTCTAGTTTTCGAACAAATTAATGATTGAAGAAATTTGCCGATATATCACAGCACAGGGTAGACAATATTGTGCTCAAGGCAAAATTAAGGATATTTTACCTATGTTTGAAGATAAAGGAACCCCCATTTTTTTGTAAAAATTTTATATTTATCTTTTATTGTAAGCTCACGAAACAAATTACTGAAGAGAATCAACTTGTCGAGTTAAGAGTTGATTTTCTTTGACCTAAGACTTAAATATTACATTGTTAAACAGAAGTCGTTACATAATTTTCAGGTAAGCCTCTGCATCATAAAAATTAACTGCAATTGCAAAAAAGTGGAAATAAAAAGAATTGGATATTCGAACTCGAAAAATACGACCCTGCTCATTAATTGGTTCCGTTACCTTATATTTTATTGTAAAAATAATTTATTTGAGTGATAGAAATTTTGAAAGACATGTAAATTGTATACTGAACAAACTTTAAGAATGAGTTTTAAGATTTTCTATTAGAGCCAATTTTTTGGTTTCAAAGATGCTGCAACAGAAAGGAAACTCTTTTGCTGAAAAGGAACGCAAAATGATAAATAGTTTCTCAAGCAACCCAAAGTATGGATTCAAAGCGTTCAAACAGAACATTTTTGTCACTTCTGTTTTTGACTCACTTCGAAGATTTTAGAAGTTAATGATGCATATTTTACTTTCGAAATAGGAATAAATAATATTTCACTGGAAAAAATTAATAATGAAACTACGAGATTTGAAGTAATATCGAAAGATTTCAAAGAATTTGAAAATTTTAAGGGTAATCTGAAGCTTCATGATTTTGCAATCGATTTCAATCATTTAAAGGTGTTTTAAGGGGTTTCGAAGGTTTAATTTTATTTACTAATATACCAAGGAATTTGGATTAAATAATATTGCACTGCGAAAAATTTAATGAAGAAACTATGATTATAGATATTAGACATTTTCAAACTGCGCATCTACGAAAATGTGTGGCATTTTTTGAAGCTATATAAATATGCACTTGCAATATTACGTGAATATTAATTTTTTTTTTAAAGAGGATTGGTATTTCTATTATTTAATTTATTATTTGTTTTAAAGAATCAAAAACGTTTTCCAGTATTTATTTGTGTGATCATTCACAGCATTTGTTGATTTCAAATAGGCCCACGCTTTTTTCGCACATGCGCAGTTGAAAACGTCGGCACCCGCCAATGGCCATCTATCGGATATCAACGTGAACAGGAGAAAAAGCGGGAATGGAAACAGATTAAAAAATTGAAAACGTTACTGATCTTGTTAGAGGCGATTGCTCTGACGAATAAATGTAGTGATGCATTTCAATCGTTTTAAAAATTTCCAAAAATTTCGTCAGATTAAATTAAAACCTTGAACACCATACTCTATCGAGGCGAACGATCACTCGCTTGAGTTGATCATCTCGCTCGAGTTTTTTCAGTACAAACTCTGGATCTCCATTACATTTCAGTTCCATCTATTTATGTTCCAAGCAAATCTCTACTTTGCACAAAAATGTTCGACACGCATCACTAAATGAATTACATTTTTCTGTATGAAATGAGGACTATAATTTGCTGGATTAATGTAAAAATCACTAAAAGAATTAATCTCTTATTTACTCTTTTTTTTGCAGAATTAGTTTGCCCGCATAGAGACCAAGCAGTTCATCCTATACCCGTTACACTTTATAATGTTAGATGGGTTGAATATTTCAACCGTCGTGGTAGATTCGCACGTGGTGTGGTAACACCAGGCTTTCACCCAGTTGGAAAACAGAATGGTTACATCATTGGATTCCTCGAGCTTGAGATTTTGTACCCATTCATTGCTCCTCGAACGGATCTTGGTGGCAGATGGGGAAGAGTTAAGATACGCATAGATGGCAATATTGCCAATGTGACTGAAGGGATACCTATTAGTGATCCTCTCAATGATCTTTTCTTCACTGAATATAACGTAATTAACCCAGAGATCTGTATTTGCGTCCTGATACCTAATCTAATAGAATGACTCAGTTCTCAAATGAAGTTTCAGAAAAATCTTTTTTCTTCGGCCTGTCGGTTCCATAACAACTTGTTCAATTGGCAAGGTCCCATCTTGGCAGAACCAAAGAAAAAGGTTCCCTTCTTTAGTGGGCGTTGGTGTTCCCAATACTATTTTTATAGGATTCTCAGGGTGGCGTCCCCTGATTGCAGAATTTCATTACGTTTTGCGTATTATTGGCTGAAATTTCTAGTGAATTGACGCATTTACGCAAAACGCAACGCAATTCTGCAATCATGGGACGCCACCCTCAAGCTTCCATGGTTCGTCACCCGAGGTGGAACCTTTTTATTTTGTCCTACCGAGATGGCACCCTGTCATTTGGACACATCGATATGTAAAAAATAAACTAAAAAAATTATTCTAGTTCTTAAATATCGTTATTTAATGACTTTAATTCCTTCTCTAAAGATTGCAAGCAGTTTTTTGTGCATTCTTTCATTGTTTGTGAGAGTCATAAACATGAAAACCATATATTTTTATCATTACCTGCGCTAAGTATGTGGAGTTAAAAATTAAGAAGAAAGTGATAACAATGTCAAACATTAGACACTTCATGAGAGAAATATAATTGGTCAAATTTGGTTAAAAATGATATAAAGTGGGACCTGTCGCATCGGGACTCAACGCATCGAAATCCTCGGAGGAATGTAGTCCCCACTCGTAAACTTCTCCACTGACCGTGGGAGGTTGGCGACGGAAGGCAGTGCTGTATGCATAAAAATTGACCGGCTTGTAACGGCTGCTGAATTTTTAAGGACTTGTACATTTTAAGATACGTCACTATCAGGAGGTGTAGCTATATTTGTTTCTGCGACCTGCCTGATCGGAAGTGGAAACCCGGTCCGTCCCGATCCGTCGAGTCTTACTGTATAATAAAACTGTTTTTTCTCTTTCTTTTTTTTAAACGTCGAAAAAGACATTTTTACGAAGCTCCAACACTCTATAAGAATTAAGTTTTTGGTCTTAAAAAATGAATATATGCCTAATCTACATTAGAGATGAAGCAACGGTTTAATGTATGATGCATTAATAAATTTGATTTATATTCATTGGTTCACTTTTGAGTTTTTTTTTATTTTTATCAATTTTTTCATAAAAATTGATTCTAGAATTCGTCTTTAAGAAGTTTTCTTTTCTTTTGCTAAAATTTAAATACTTTAAATTAAAAATAAAGGGTCAACATTTCAGGATTGTTGTTGCAAACCAGCGCCTACATTTACAATTTCACAATCCCTTTTATGTTCCGCGATTCTTTTTTTTAATTTCCTAACAGTTTCACCAGTCTAAACTTTATTACAACCAGTACACTTTATCAAATATACGACGCCTGATTTTTCTATGTGTCGATAAAATTTTTTTTTAAGTTATCCAAATTATGCTCATTCTGAAAATAAACCTTAATATCAATTTGTTTAAAGCAACTTCTTAGTCTTGCAGAACGACCTTCGATATATGGTAGAGTAATCTTTAAATCTGTCCTTTTTTAAATACTTTTCTAACCATTTTTTATGTTTCTTAATTTTCTTTGAGCTATTGTAAATTTGGTGGATTCTTTCTTTTATAGCACTTTCTATTTTTGGAAGAGAATAGTTATTTTGTTGCAAGGTAATTTTTATATTATCTCAATTTTCTTTTCTAAAATGTACATAACTTTGTTTGATGCATCCATCCATTAATCCTTTTATCAAACCTATTTATTGACTAAGTAAGTGGTAAGAATCATAATTTAAATTTCTCCCAGACAACGTTTGTTTTTTGAACCTATTAATGATCAAAATACCTTCAGGCGTTTTTATAATTGTTAAATCTTAATAGTTTTAACAATTATTACATTCCATTTAATAGGTGAACTGGATGAAATATTCTATACTATTTAAAGGTAGACTAAATTTACAATTTTGTTTGTGGGAATAATCAAAGGATGTCATCCACATATCTTTTATTTAAGATCGGTTTAAAGTCTAGTTTTTTTAGCGCTCTATTTTCAACATCTTCCAAATGAATATTGTCAAACATGGAAATGACGTCCAGTGACACTAAAGAATGTATTTTTTATACTTGTATATTTCTTAAAATATTCTTTAAATTCCAACTGTCTTTAACAATTGTATATAAATTCCCAGAAATTTTTTTTTCAACAATTTTTCAACAAAACTTAAATTTTCAAGGGAAAAGGTGAATTTTCGACAAAGAAGATTAATGTTCTCTAAAAAAAACAATTCGCCAACTTAACCAATATATACGATTAAATTGTAATCAATCCTAGAATAGTTAGATTTTCAGATAAAGAAAAATACTTTTCAACAGAAAAAATGAATTTTCAACAAAGTTGTTAAATTGCCAACCAACAAGATCAATTTTCGACCAAGAAAATTAATGATCTACAAAAAAAGACAAATTTTAAACAAAATGCATGGATTTTCAACGAAATTATTTAATTTTCAAGTCAAAAAGACGAATTATCTACAGAAAGTTGGATTTTTAAGCGAAAAATATTAGTTTTCAATCAAAGAGTTAAATGTTCAGCCAAGTAGTTAACTTTTATACCCAAAAAGATGTACAGTTAATATTTCAAACAAACAATTGCATTTTTAACTAAAAAAGTTAAATTTTCAACCAAAAAGATTAAATTTCTACCAAATAAGGTCAATTTCCAACAAAGAAATGAGTTTTCAACCGAAATTTTAATTGCCAACCGAATAGTTTATGTTAATAGTAAAATATAAAAAAATTATTTTTCGACCAAAATTTTAACTGTAGACCAAATAACTTAAGTTAATAGTAAAATAAAAAAAATGATTTTTAAACAAAAATTTTAATTGTCGACCAAATAGTTAAACTTTCTATCAAATTGTTGGCTTTTAACGCCCAAAATATGCATTTTTTACAAAACAGTACAAATTAACTAAAAAAGATACATTTTTAAACGCAATAGTTAAATTTTTAACTATTAGCTATTTTCAACAACACATAAAACATATTTTCATTAGAATTTTCATTTTTAACACAGTAGTCTTACTTTTGATAGAAAAGAGGACTTTTTTACAAAATCATTATTTTTTCAACCAACTAATTGAGTTTTTATCCGAACGAGATGAATTTAAAATCTAAGATATAACAGTAGGTTTTTCAATTAAAAAATGAATTTCAATAAATATATTTTATTCAAATATCATTAAAATCGCAAATTTCTGGAATTTCTTGCAAATGCGGATCAAGATATAAATAAAAATATTATAATATAACATAATTATGATATTATTATTAATATATGTATATATTTATATATTATAATAGTATTAATATGCATATAATTTGTATTTTAGACTTGAAATAACGTAACCTTAAAATTTGCGCATATAAAGAGGCGCGCGAAGTATTCAAATCATGAAAATCGCCAATTTCTTGAATTTCTTTGAAATGCAGATCAAAATAGAAAAAAAATACTTTTATAATATGATATAATATAATATAATTATAATATTAACATTAATGATATATATATAACTCTATTAATATAATATTCTGCACCTGAAAAAACGTACCGCCGAAGTTTTCAGACAGGCAATCGTGCACCTTCGAGTTTTCAAATTCAGAAGAGGAGAAATGGGTTGCGCGCGCAACCCAGTCATTTATATCGTCTCCCACTATATTCAAACGAACATAGACCTGTGATAGTATTGGACCACGTCTCGTTTCAGATCTGGGATCACTGGGTCCTACGCCCACATTTCCTTTTCTTTGACAAGTTGCGTGCAGAGAACGAAATTTCGTCTCAGGATTTCGTTCTCTCTCTGTGAACAGAGTATTCGCCGCCGAAAAGTGCAGGAGAGGGGAAGTGTTCACAGGTAGTTATCGGCGAATTGACGACTGTCCGCGCGCTCGTTTGTTCCATTTTTGCTCGTGGAATGATAATGTTGCATTTTTGTTCTGAAGAAATTCTGTTCCCTCTTCACTCGAATGATTTGTTTGTTCCCTTTTCTCCGAAAAATTTATGTCGTTGCGTTTATTTTCAACAGTGGGAAATAAACTTGTCCTCACATTTTTATGTATTTTTTTTTTAATTTTCTCTATATTTTCTTTATCATTAGACCTAATTCTGGAGTTGCTCTGATAAACTTGTACTTTTTGGAGTTTCCTTCAAATTTTGCTTGGATTTACATTATTTCTCAAATTCGGGAAAATACCAGGGTAATAATGCTTTCGTTAAATTTAACTAAGTCGATTGAGAGGAATAGGATTTTCAATTTTTCTGTTACAGTTGGGGGATTTTTAGACGTAGGAAAAATCGCGTATTCATAGGGATACAAATTCTTAATTTTCCTGAATTCAATGCTTATTATCGGGTTCTAAAAAAATGGGCAGTTCTACAAGTCACTTGAAAGATGAGAAAAAGAAGAAAAAAAGAGAGAGAAAAAGAGAAAGAGAGAGAAAAATAGAAATAGAGAAAAAGAGAGAGCAAAATGAGCCTGATTACGCGAGATCTTGGACAGTTCCGCAAAATCTTTACAATATACCCTGAAAAATACTATAATTATATGAGCGGCTGAAAGTTAAAACGGAACATAAAAATTTTTGGAGTGAAAGTGGAACATAAATTTTTCAGAGTAAAAAGGGAACAGAATTTCTTCAGAACAAAAATGCAACGTTATAATTCAACGAGCAAAAACGGAACAATTTGTTGATAAATTTGTTGATAAATATAAATAAAATTATTTGTTGATAAAAATTGTTTACATTATGCTGTCAAGCAGCATATATATTTATAAATAATCATAATTAGGCATACATTTGTCTCACATTCTATATAAAGACTGTGAATTTCAAGCAACTTATCATTACGAATCACAAAACAATGGCTTGTGTTCATTAATTTGTTTAAAACATTATAAACAATTTTTTTTCTTACTCTTACCTACTAAAAACTGTTGCTAGATGGTAATCACACTGACTAAGCCTTTTCTTTAGTCAATACCCAGATATTACAATAAAAGGTACATCCGAAAAGTTAGGATAAAAATATTGTTTATTTTGTTGTTTGATAAAATATTTTTGTTCAATCAAATCTAAATTCTCTCTGCGATTCGATATTTCCGAAAGCCTTAAGGTCATTAAAAGAAAAGTCAAATGAAAGGTGAAAGCATCGACATCTGTAATTTAGTCATTGTGAATTCTCCTTCGTTAAAGCTCCTTCGGCTGTAACAAACCTCATACTTATCACGCATTTTTTGTGATTACGTTAATCTTTCCTCCTTATTTTGCACTACTTTTTATTTTCATCCACCCTAAAAAATGTATTATTCAAACAAATTTATATTACAATTCATAATATGTAATGTTATTTAAACATACTTATTTTTATTGTATTGTTGCTATTATACAAAAGGGTACATCCTATAAAGAAAAAGCAATCTTGTTATCAGAAATTTTATTTAAAATTTAATTAAATAAAATGTTATTATAGCTTGTGTCGTTGTTAAAAAATTTAATATTTTTATTTTCAATCTTATTTTTTACGTTTGAAAGAAAATCTACTCTTTCTTCCTAAAAATTATTCATAACAAATTTGCAGTTGTTTCTTGGATAAGCAAGCTTTTGTCTATTCATTCTTGTCATAGTTTTTGCGGTTTGTCCAAAAGTTTAATTTTTTTAACTTTTTATACGAATTACACAAAAACTATGTATCCTATTAATAAGCGATTTATAACAATACTGTAGATCTTTTTTGTATAAACCATTTTTATATATTTATCTTTTTTTCGTATCTTGCATAGTCTAACCACAAAATGAAATTTGTTGTTATTTTTTGTTGCGATCGAAATTTGAATTCTCGATTTAAAAAAAATCTTAAAGTTGTTATGATAATCATGTAGGGTTTTCAAACAGCCACTTTATTCTTTTCTTTGCTTGTTTTCGTATCGCGCGTTGTTTGGTTTCAAATTTTCATTTTTTTTATTGAAAATGCTTTGACTCTGGCAATTTTTATTTTATCAGAAAAGTCGTGAGGATATATTGTTTGACCGTTCCAGTACTACAAACAGCCGTCAATAGAGTTTTTAAATCATGAAAAAATGGTCTCAAAAATTCTGAAAATGCAATATTTAAAAAAAATTTATATCCAAAATAGCTGGTTCAAGAAATTGACCTTTTTCCGACAAAAATAAAACAAAAAAACGTACATATATGTGTATAGCCATACAGAGAGACATACAGACAGATAGACACATTCATATAAACCTGCTTTTCGGGCTTAGAGGGTCTTGAAACGTAAACATTTGCAAAAATGTCGGGGGGTGGGGGGATGATTTCACACAAATCTAATAGCTTCTCTGATAAGAATGTAAAAATTTTAATAGATATTTTTGTAACTTCTCCATTATTTTTCCGTTTTTTATGTCTATTAATTATGAAATATGCAAATAATTTAAAATTTACCTTTTAATAACAATGTTGTAGCTACCTAATCAAATTCTCTAAAATTGCTGTAAACTTTTATTCGAGCATTCATTATCAATGCTCTATATTTACTTTTCCTAGATGTTAAAGTATCTCTTTTGATATTTTTAGTTTCGCAAGAAAATTGAAATGTATTTTCCTGAGTAAAGTTGTACATTTCTTATCAATTTTCCTACCCCTTATGATAATACATGGTGTCCCAGACTCAAGTGTTCGCACTTATATGGCTGTATACAAATTTAAAAAATATATCGAAACTTCCTTTTCCAAAAATCAGTCGAAGCTTCAGTTTTTGAGTTATAAAACATTTAAGCCGGACCAATCAGGAGCGTGGTATAAATAGGCTTGCGTTCATGAGCGGGCATACAATGTAGTGTAGAGTCCGTTGTTCTCCCATCGCTAAACCCGCCTCGGTGTTCTCCTCAATAACACTATGTTCGACTCGCGCTCACGCATGCACGTCTATCTATACGGCGTTTCTGATTGGTCCAGTCTAAATATTTTATAACTCAAAAACTACAACTTCAACTGGTTGCTGGAAAAGGAATTTTCGATATTATTTTTTTATTTTTATACATCTATATAAGTCCGGACACTTCCCAGTGGGCACAAAGTTTGGCGACGTCTTTACGACATCGTTACGACATCTTTACGACAACTTTTCGACATCCTATGTCCAAGTCGTTAAGGTGTCTTTAGGATATCGTAAATAAGTCGTATGATCTGACGATGTCTTTACGCTATCGTAAAGACACCGAAACGACATGGACATAGGGTGTCGTAAAGTTGTCGTAAATATGTCGTAACGATGTAGTAAAGACGTCGCCAAATTTTGTGCCCGCTGGGTTGAGTCTGGGACACCCTGTATATATAGTCTGTCAAACGGAACGAGTATGTACTTTGTTTTTCATCCGAGGATAAAATGGTATCATTCGCTCAAAAAATCTCTGAATTGTCCAATTAGCAGAATTTAGAGCCTAAAAGTCTTGCTAGGTCTTTCTAAAATGAGGTAAAACTCAGGACAAAAATGGAAAAAACAGCCAGGTATTCATCCCACATTCTTTAATATAATAAATATTTCAAAGTTCTAGAATATTTTATGATTTATTCTTCATGAGGATTTATCTAGAAATACTTTATATCAAGGACAAATAAAGATAAGCCGTTTGATATTTCCACACACGGAGTTTTGTGACGCAAGTACCCCAACTTTTTACCTCAACTCTAGTATATATCTTGAAAGAGTGTTAAGAATATACATTCTTCATCACTAAGTTTTCTTCAATTACAGAAAGTGGCAACCATGTTTGGTATTTTGTGTGTCGTCTGCATAGTTTACGCTAATCTTATTGGTAAATATAATATACATAATTCCAAAAGATTTTTTTGTACATACATTTCCCAGTGGACACAAAATCTAGCGACGTCTCTACGACATCGTTACGACATATTTACGACATTCTATGTCCGTGTCGTTTCGGTGTATTTACGATATCGTAAAAACATCGTCAGATGATACGACGTTTTTACGATATCGCAACGATACATTAACGACATGGACATCTGATATAGTAAAGTTATCGTAAAGATGTCGTAACGATATCGTAAAGACGTCGCTAAATTTTGTACCTACTGGGTTGTGTCCTAATTGAGATTATTCTAAATAAAAGAAGTATCTGTCTCCAAACACACTGAATGAAAGTGGTATATCTTTGCAAGGAGCAACTTAAAATAAATCCAACTGTGCATGCGTCGATGGCGTTAGAAGCACACATATGGTACACTGCCAACTGTATACGTACGGAGATACAGCAGTCCCAACTCTACGGGGTTGAAATTGAAATTTATACATGCTCTTATGGTACACACGTAACTATAGACGTGTACAAATATTGCAGTCTTAACTGTACACGTGTACAGATGGTAACCTTCCATTTATGACATTTGACTGTAACCTCTGAACTACCCACGTTACATTTAAACGTACCCATATAGTACACTCAACTGTAAACGTGTCAAGATTGTTGCGTGCATTTGGGATAGTAAATAAGGAGCACTAAGAAAGGTGGATTTGGTCCTAAATTTTAATACTGTTGAAAAAAGCAAAAAAAATTATTTACAACAAAAAACTTTTTCGATGATTATACAAATTTAGGACTACACCCACAATTCTTAGTCCTTCTTTTTTAGTATTTTAAATTTTTAACTCGATGTGGCGCTTAGTGTCAGTATAAGTTAGGAAATTAGAAATATGTTGGTAAGATAGGAATATGGTCACGTGACCCACTCATCACATGGCCTTAAATAAATTTAAAAATGAATACACGTGTTAATTTCCTATTTAAATATACTTTTTGCAGAAATAGTTTTCCCACATAGAGATCAAGCAGTTCATCCTATACCCGTTACACTTCTGAATGTTAGATGGATTGAATATTTCGAAAATGGCAGATTCGTACGTGGGGTGGTAGTCCCCGGCTATCACGTGGTTGGAAAACGGGATGGTTTCATCATTGGATTCATCATGGATGAGATTTTGTACCCATTCATTGCTCCTCGAGAGGATATTGGTGGTAGATACGGAAGAGTTAAAATACGCATAGATGGCAATATTGCCAACGTGACTGAAGGGATACCTATTAATCATCCTTTGAATCATGAATTCTTTACTGACTATAACGTAGTTAACCCAGAGATCTGTATTGACGTCCTGATACCTAATGTACAAGAAGACTAATTTTCTCAACTAGAAAAAATAATATTATTATATAAACCTATTTTAAATTGTTTATTCTTTTTCATATTAAATAGTGCATTGTAAAAAACTGCGCATGTAACATCCTATGTCTATGTACATTAAACTAATAAGTATTTTATTTCAAATCACATTTAAGTGAATGAAATTATCTATTAAAAATAACACTTTTAAGAAATAAATACTTGAAAACCTATCATGTGTGGTAAAGTTGTTGTGAAAGACGTGGTTTTATGGTGGTAGATAAAGGGAAAAGGTGTTATGACTGTTTTACAGAAAAATAGTCTTTTGACTTAAAAGTTCAAGAACTGGGAAATTTTTTTTTTATTACTTAACTGACAATTCTTTATTTGTTGAAAATTCGTCTTTGTAGTTGAAAAATTCATAGGTTTAGTTAAAAATTCATCTCATTGGTTACAAAATTGACTATTTTGTTGAAAATTCTTTTTTTCGGAAATAAATTAATTTTTTCTGTGAAAAAGTAACTTTTCT
This sequence comes from Belonocnema kinseyi, assembly GCF_010883055.1. Taxonomy (NCBI): domain Eukaryota; kingdom Metazoa; phylum Arthropoda; class Insecta; order Hymenoptera; family Cynipidae; genus Belonocnema; species Belonocnema kinseyi. Next base: position 44,042,957 of record NC_046657.1, read on the forward strand.
ACTTTTGGATTAAATTCGAATCTCTTATGGAAAACTAATCCTCATGATTGAAAACTCGTTTTCTTGTTTATACAATGAATCTCTTGGCAGCATCTACATTCGTTGAAATAGCAAATATTACATTTTCTATCGCAAATCCATATTTGCAGGTTAAAAATTTAACCACTTCGTTGAACATTTACATATTCTTTACAAAATTGAACTCTGGTCAAAAATTTTAATTGTTTTAAAATTCTTTCCTTTTTGTTTTAAGATGTCCACTACTACGTTTTCATTAAGAATTATTTTTTTTTAATGAAACTCTTTTTGGTGACCGTTTAATTTTTTTTGTTTTAAAATTTGAAAACTTGTAACAAAACCGTTCACACTGAAAATGAAGAAGCTTAATTTTCAGTTTAATAAATCAATTTTTTCAATTTTTCTGTTTTGGTATAAAATTGATTCTTTTAGTTTAAAATCAGTCTTTTCTTATTAGAGATTGAACTATTTGGTAACAAATTCATATGTTTCTAAATATTCTAAATTAAGAATTGATCTTTTTTTAGTTAAAAATTCCACCATTTGTTTGAAAATGCACATATCTGTATGAAAATTTGTGTTTTGGATAGAAAATTTGCCTTCTTGGTTGAAAATTCATCTTTGTGTTTAAGAATAAAACTATTAAGTTGCACATTCGTTTTTTTGTTAGAAATTAAATTCTTTAATTGAAAATTTAACTATCCCACTAAAAAGAAAGTATCTTATTTCTGGTTCTATATATTTATAGTTTTAATTAATTATTTATCTTTTGTAGTTGAAAACCCCACTATTTGTTTGAAAACTAATCTTTTTGATTAAGGATTCAACTATTTTGTTAAAAATTGATTAAAAATTTAACTGTACAATTTTAGGATGAGAAATTATATTTTTAATTGAAAATTAGTTTTTTTAGTTGAAAATTCGTCTTTTTGGGAGAAAATTAATTTTCTTTGTTAAAATCTTGTCTTGTTTATTGGGGATTTAACTATTTTCTTAATTTTGTCAATTAAAAATTAATGACCTTAAGGAAAACTTTAATGATATAATTGTTGGTTGAAAACTAATCGTTTTTAGTAGAGAATTAATTTTATGGGTAAAAAATTAATCTCTGACTTATTATTTTCAACATAGATGTACGAATTCGATTTTTGTTTTTCTTATATCGGAAAAAAACGTCTTCCATAATTTACTGCAAAAAAATCTCATCGCTGAGATATTCTGCTAAATAAAATGTAGAACCTGTCTGATTTTAAGTTAATTCTATCTAATTTTAAATACCTTCATAATATTGTTCTTGGATTTAAAATTATATTATTTGTTAAAAATGTCTTTTTTTAATAGAAAATTAATCTTTGTGATTGAAAATTTTTCTTTTTTGTTAAAACTTCTACAATGTGCTGTCAAATTCACCTAATTTGGTTAAAAAAAGTTTTTGTAGTAAATTGTCGTAACGTTTCATAGAAAAAAAAAATCTTTTATAGATTTTTGTGGATATACAGATGATTTACTGTGAGGGATCTCACAAATTAAAGGAAAGGTGGAGTATTTGGAGCGTCGAGAAGCGGGTGCAATCAATTATGGGGAAAACATTTAACAAACATAAAGGTTTTATTAACCAACTTACAGGGCTTTAGTGAAAGCTAATGGGTACGACGATAGCCCAAACCGGGCGGTGAAGCCGAGAGCGGGCGAACGCGGGTGATGGCGGTCTCCAGGCGATGTGCACCTCAATGGTGATATTGTCCAGTGGCGATGGGGCGTCGTTGAAGAATTTGAAGGGGTGGACTCAGGAACGTTCCGTGGTGGCCGATTTGGTTAGGAAGCTGATAGCACAAGACTGGTCTCTCGGGGCTACATTTTGGGGTATATCACTTGGAGTGGCTTTCTTCACTCCCAGTCCTAGGCCCACAGGGCCGTTCGGTGTCAGGGTGCTCGTAACTTTGTTACATTGCATTAAAGTGGCAAAAATTATCTAACTCTGCGACCGACAGGTCGCTCTTGTATTATAAAATTTATTCCTGACCTCAAAATCGCAAAAAGTTTTTATCGAATTTTACATCAGCAATGGACTTTGATAACAAAATTGTAACAAATTACATGCTTCAAAGGAATATTACTTAATGTTAATGTTTATATTAGTAGCAAATAATAACTCAAACATTAACTTATAATTGAAATTAATTTTTCGAAATAAAAAAATTATTTTAATGATTGCTAGTCCTGAGCTTACTGAAGGTGTTGGTTTTAGTAAGAATACTCTCCCCGCAAAGTTCCTTGATAATAGATTTTATGCCTTCACGATGATTCATTTTGATAAGAAGAGATATTTCGGGTTTCACTCGTGTAAAAAACTACGAATTGTTTGCCGACGTTTCCTGAACATTGCAGTTCGCACCTTCAGAGCTGACCTGAAACTGAGGTATCAGGTCATGATGTCCTTAGGTATACTTTCTACGATGCCTGTGATTGGCCAGAGCGCCCCACCGTGGGGACTGATCGAACTTGATTGGCCAATCAAGTCTTTTTTAAAAAATGCAAGAACTGTGAATGATCGCATTAGCTGAGATGAAAAAGGTACGCTCTCACGTTAGACGCCGATCTTTGCACCTTTAGAGATGTGGAATAACACACTTCAGTTAAAGAGCGAAAAACGTTCACTTATCGGTGTGATTCAGCGACTTTTTTCTGACAGTATACCCAAGATAATTATATTCTTGATGTTAAAATTAAGGATATAAAGAAAGGTAATCGCTAATAACTTGAAAATTGTGGCTCTTATGGGACGGTGTGTTTATAAAAAACTAGCTGCGCCTTGTGGCGGCAGATTTGTCGCCGCGGATAGCCCCCTGTTATTAATACTATCACAGAAGAAACAAAAGATAAAGTTTACGTCGATTCCAGGTGAAAGATTCACCGCAAAAAAATAACCTTTCCGGATAAACTTTACATTAATCGCAGATAATTTCCGATTTTTAACCTTGTCAGGATAATCTTACGCCTTATAATTGCTCCACTTTCATTCGAGATGTAGCGAGAATCGCGACTCTGGCGCTATCTATCGTCGTTTAACTTCATTTAATTGGAGAGAAATGAGGATACCCATCTGTCGGTTTGTAAAACTTTTGATGAAATATATTTAATCTTTAACTGTTGCAAGTCTTAACCGCAACAAATTTTAACTTTTGTTTTTTCTGCGATGCATCGAGAAAGAAACGGTAATGCCATAAGAGTTGTATATTGCATAATACTGAAATTAAGGCCATGTGATGAGTATAACAGCTGACCAAGTCAGTCCTAAGATCAATATTTTTTCATCCATATCGAAAAATAAAAGTTTGAATAGCGAGAACATTTTTTTCGGGAAATGTTAATAAATATTAAAGCATCGTTTGTCTACTCGTTGCGCTAGTGCTGCTCTGAAACAGCTGATGCGTATGTCATACACGTGCTATTTAATGATATAAATTTGTTTATTTGCATCAAAAGTGCAAACATTAGTTTTTGGATTATCTGTGTATAATACTTGTGACCAATTTTGGTTGTTTTGTACCACTTTGCTGAATTTAAACCTTATAGTTAGCCCATTGACAAAATTGAACATACTTTGAAGTGTTCCACAGCACGGTCGGTATTTCTCTTACAAAAAAAAACTTTTTTCATAATACTAATTAGTTTGGTCCAGAGACATATTCCTTCGTGCCCTCTATTTAGCGTGTCAAATTTTCAACCTGATATCTCACTCCGTCTGGACGTAAGTTGGGACAGAAAAGTACCGATCTAACTTCTACTTGCATTTTCTTCAAAATTTCTCTTTTCAAAATTTCCTCCGAAACAAAGCAGAGACATGGACTTTATTAGTACCTCTTTCATTTCCTAAACTTTCAGAGTGATTCTTCATTTCGTTTAGATGTAAGTTGGGACAGAAAAATTGAGAACCAGGTTTGGTCATGTGACCCTCTCGTCCCATGGCCTCAAATCAACATACAATTTAAAGTATTTATCGTGGAATTTGGATTTGAAAAATGTAAAGTCGATAGTTAAATTTGAAGTAAACTTGAAAAAACTCTCAGACAGTAAAATAGAAATAAAAACTTAAATGCAGAACATCGAAACTGCATTTTTCGAATTTCCATTGTAAAAAGTGTATTTAAGTTACCCAATTGAGTTCCCAAAAATTTCACATCACTTTTGAAACTTGTACGTAGCCTAAGAAAGACTCTAAATGCGAAAAAAGAATTAAAGACTAAAAAACATAAAATGAAAAAGGCGTATTCGAATTTTAGATCATAAATCTCGTACTGAAGTCGCAGAATTTGGTTTTGAAAAATGCGAAGTCTACAGTGAAATTTGAACTAAACTTTAAAAAGTCTTTGAGAACGTAAAACAGAAATATGGGCTTAAATACAGAAAACGTTAATTGTTTTTAATTATAAAAATTATACTCCAGTCATTGAATCCAATATTTACAATTGTGAAATCAGTCGTGAAATTCTAACATAGCCTACAAAAAGATTTTCATAAGCCTCATACTTATTAGACCACTTGATTTGATATATTTCAAGAATAATATAATTAGATGGAGAAAGAATATAAGTTACTCAAATCATTATTATAGTACCACTTTATATATTCTCTGTGTGTGTTTCCTGACATAAATGTCACCCAAAGTCCCAATTTCATTGTAGATTCTTTCATAATAATATATTCTATCATAGCATAAAGAATGTACTGGAGAATGTTCCCAAGGAACCTATGGGACGTTCGAGAGCATTCTTCACCAATCGCTGGCTTTTTCCGTATCCTTTTTTCCATCTGTTTCCAACCTTCAATCAAACGTAGCCGTAGTTCTTTAAAACCCTATAAATGACTCAGGATTATTTTACCCAAAATCTTGAGGGCGGTAAACGTTAAGGCGAACATCTTTTGCAACTAAAGTCTGATTGGAAAACATGACAATAAATTTTATAACAAGCCAGCCCAAACTCGAAGGATTGACGGACTTCCCAAATCCTTTCGAGTTGGGAAATTTGTCGCCCGCAGTTCCCGCGACCCTCAAAAACAAGGCAGTAAAATCTTAATTTTGGGGTTTTCGGAAAAGACCCTCTCTCTCTCTGAAAAATTACTCGACACGTCATACCTTGCCTCCTTTCAACTATTACCCTTGTTCCTACCACCTCCACCTAATTATCTCCACCCCCTTGTGCCAGATTGCAAGAGTGGGGTTGATACTCTTAGGAAGTCTTTTGGGCCCTTTGCGAATTTTCTCGAGTAACATTTTAGTCTCTTTTCGAAATTCTAACTTGAATCTTCTATCCTCATTTGGGAGCAGACTAGACTTCAATAATTCTAAGTGCGGGTTTGTAGCTTCAACCTTTCGGCAATCGCATCACCTTAGAGTCTGAAAACGCGTTTATCGAATAATATAGGAAATTCCTGTAAATCTCACTTTGCATAAGAAACTCAAGTCTCTTTAGAGTCTTAAATTATATGATGCTGTGAAATTGTTATTTTCTCTGTGCTAAAATACCACGAATTCTCTTGGGTGACAAAGAAAATTGTTCTGTACGTAATTACCTCAAAATATATCTCATTATTTAACCGATCATCATTCATCTCTTCAATTTCTCACATACGAGTATAAACATCCAAACTCCTTATCCTATTGTTCCTTTTTTTGTCATTCTATTTAATAGATAAGAAAGAAAAGCAAGTTGTTTCAACCCTTTAGATCTGACAAGTCCAACGTTTCATAGTCTCTTAGCTGCTCGAGGGGATTGGATATTATTTTAAATTATAAAGAGAAATGCAAATTTCTCAATCCTTTCGCCGTCACGATTAACCCTGTGATTATTGAAGACATTTAGCGGGAAGTCCCAGGTCATGAGCCGGGTAGTCTGTCAGATGGTGTGACAGCCACTTGCTCGGCTATAGGTGGAATAACTCGGGAACCATCGCGCGTTTTTAGTATAGTCTTTTAGAAGTCTCGCAAATCCTGATTGCAGATATTACTAGTGCCTCTTATTTGAATACGCATTCTGATTTGAGAATACTAAAATTTCGTACATTTCTTGCAACTTATGTCACCCAAAATACTATTTCTATTTAAACGATATTTCTCCGAAAAATTGTTGTTCATCATGATCACTTTTTCACATACACAATTTTCAAGCATCAAACAAGACTTTTTCTAATCGTGAATTATAGTTTTTGCTCACTGATTTTATAATAGTAGATCAAAAAATACTATCAACTCTTATTATTAGTAGGAATCTTTATAGTAGTACCCCGATTATTCCTAAATTCTTACATTTTATTTTAATTATGGATATAGAATGAACCAAATATAATTGTAAAAAGTTTCCCCATACAGTAGAAATCTTTGTAACAGAACACCCATTATCCCTAAATTCCTCCATTTTATTTGAATTTAAAGTATAACATGAAACAAATATTGATATCAAAACTCACTCCGTGCAACAATTTAGTTTCGAATAACACCCGTAAATGTTTGGGATAATTTATTTTGTTTAAATATTTCATTTTCGCCATTTTCGGAAAGATTGAACTGTGTTGAGGGACTAATTTTTTAAAAGCATAATCTTGAATTTTAAAGCAAATTGAAATGGTATACAAAAATTGATTTGATTTTACCGAATTTATGAGTTTAATATCGGTAGGAAGGTCCATGTTCCTGAATTAATTGAGAATTTTTTGATTAACGGTATATCAAGGCTGGAACGTTAAATGTTAAGCATTTATGAGAGTACTTAAAAAACAAAATGATAAGTAAAAATTGTGTAGAAATTGTTGATGTAAGTTAGTGGTTCAAGCTTTTGCGAGTATGCTTAAAGACTCAATTGGTAGGTAAATATGTTAATAAGTGTCGAAATTTTAATTAAATAAAATGTTTCTTCAGCTTTTTTAGGCAAACTCTACACTTAAATAAACAAAAAAATTAAATAATTGTAATATTACGTGAACAACTTATGTTGTTGTTCTCACAGATTAAATCATTTTTAACGTCTCGAAAATACATTCATTGTGCGACGTACCGGAGCAAAATATATTCAAAAAATTAATTAACTTAAAATTAAAAGAAATTTTTTAATTAAAGAAAAAATAAGTGAAAATAGTTTGAACAATTAAAAATCCGTTAGAGGATGATTCATAATTCTTATATTACCTATTAATGATTATTAATGAAAAACAAAACACTTCTAAACATCATTAATAAACCACAATAGAACGTAAAATTCAAATTTGTTTTTTATGGGATTTTCTTTAGTCGAAGTTGATCATTTATTCTTATTCTGTCTTCCACATAAGCTGAGAGGATACCATATTTTCGGAAATTTGTATGCTGTGAATGAAATTACCTTGTGTAACAAAATTTCAGTTATACGCAGGTTTGAAGAAAGAAATTGTAATTCGAGTCCGCAACGTTTATAAATAAAAATATAGTTGATTTTAAATTATTAAAAACAATTGTTTTATTGTTTGGTTAGCCAGAAAACAATGAAATATGGTTTAAATAAAAATGAGTTTTTCAAAAAATTTTCGCTATCATTCAGAGTACGTTTGTAGATAGAAGTATGTTGTCTGAAAAGGATATTGAGTTTTTTTTTAACGATTTTCCGACATTGAACCAAAGTAATTAGTAAAATAAAAGCTGAGAACAAGATGTTGAAATCAAAAGTTAGGATGCTTTCCTTGTTATAAATATGTTTATTTCATTAAAATATAGTAATTATGACATTAAAATAGAGTGACATAAGCATTTTTATTAAAAAGAACAAAAAATAAAAACAATTTTTACAGGTACTTACAGTTAAATACAGTGAATTACAACAATATAAAAAAACATACCAAATTTGCCCGAATTATAGATAAGGTTGTACTTTCCTGTAATTTTTGTTGTAATTTACTGCATTTACATAAGTAAGTTTTTATACAAAGTTTTACAAGATTTAAATTCTGGTCTTCCAATGTGTTTCTAATACAATCACGTTTTATTCTACAGTTTCGGTAATAATAATTTTTTATCTCGTATTTTTTTTAAGATCGCGCACAAAGTATAAGCGTTTTACAGTAAAAATTTCCGAGTACACGTAGACAAAATATGGGGTAAGAATGTCGACTTTCCCAAAGCCGTCGAAGTGTTGCTGCGAAATAAAAAAAGCTCACCGGAACAAGTCAGTTTCGATCTTACTGAAGTATGTAATGAAATTGATGAAATAAAATGGTTAAAATCGAAGACGATCAAAAATTGAAGAAAAAAGATGTTACAGAAAAAAAAGATAACCAGTGCATCCACAACAACTGCAAATCGTGAAGATAGGCGACGATCGTAACTGTCTCTTTCGCAGTTTTTTTATGCCTTTTGGAGCACAGAACAAGGTTTTGCAGAGGTAAGAAAGGATATAGTGTCGTATGTAGTAGACAGCTGGATTGAGTATGTTGATCAGCTTGAAGCAAAATGCGTTGATTTTATGTACTAAGAAGCAAAACATTATTGGGGCGTTATGGGAAAAAACAAACAGTTTGGCCCAGACTTCGAGATAATTATATTTGCAAGTTTGTACAAGATTAATGTTTTATTATATAGAAAAAATGCTAACAGCTGTAATAGACTGATTGGAGAGGTTTATCCTCCCCAGGAAAATTGCACTCCTCAGGAACATATAAGGCTTCTATTTCCCGGAAATTATAGAAGCGGACACTTCGAGGTAGTTGAATAAAAAACAGACCAGGTTGATAAAAACAGCGATATAGCTGAGAAAGAAAAGTGGCAACGTGTAAAGAGACGAAATAAACCGAAAAGAAAGTTTTCCTAAAAGCAAATACCGAGACGAGTCTTTCACATTTTGAGTTTAGCGTGGACGAAGAAATCGTGGGAGATTATAAGGATTGGAAAAAAAAATAAAAGAATTAACGAGGACATGCAGGTTGAGGCGGGAAGCAGATGGTCGCTTCTGAATTTTGTGAACGAGGTAGCTTTGACCAGCAAGGAGACACAAGCCGAAGAACTAACGGAAGGTGAAAAAGAGAAAGACGAAACTGCAGGACTAGAAGAAGTAGTAGAAGAAGAGATAGACGAAACTGTAGTAGGAAAAGTTTGGTTTTCGCATTTCCTTTATGTGGAGGGATAACGAAACCGGGTTCAATGATTGACAAACGATTCAGAAAACTATCAAAGAAGTTTTATTGAATAATGTTGAGTGTCATTGCCAATTACATTTTCATTCTCTAAGGTGGAATAAAAAAGTCGCTAACAGCATAGTGGCTTATCCGAAATGTTCTAGGAGCGATTTGCATAAACAGCATTTTAGGGTTGAAATAAAAAATACAGGCGAAGAGTGAGAACCCTAAATATAACCAGCAATTCCGAATTGATTTCGAAACAGCGTGAGAAATTTGCAGTTGGATGTAATCAAAACCTTAGATGTTGATATGTGGCATAACAGACATCCTAACAAAATTTAACAAGCATTCACACATTACATAAAATTAGGTCGGAAATCTTCAGTGAAAATCGATTACAAATGCAAAGTAAACAGGCTAATGATGCTAATGGAATAAAAAAGATTCGAGTTGTATATATGGATGCGACAAGTGCATTGGTATGAAAACTAGCAACTGTTAAGTGCAGTGCATTACACCTTTACTTCCTGGTATGTCTAATCGCGGAATCGGTAATGCCCGTAGCTAAACTCATTACAGCAGAACACGCCACTGAATCTATCAGTATTTTCCTTTCTCAATTTAAAAATTTCGTAATCAAATTTACAGATATTTGGCCTTTCTTTAATGCAATCGTGGTCGATTGGTCTTGGGCATCCATGAATTCTATTGTGGACATCTGGAATAAGATGTCTATTGTTGATTATCTTACATTATCATACGAGTATGTTGTAAATGGTAGAATTCCCGAAGTCATCACATATTTTTTGAGCTGCATAGCACATGTACTACAAAGAATAGCCAACACTACAAAAAAAACAGTTTACAAATCAAATGAATGTCAAGAACTTCTTCATGGATTGCGTCAGTCTTATTTTTCATGCAGGAATATAACCGAACTTTATGTGTTTTTTGAAGACTTTTGAAGGATTCTACTGACAAAGGTCTAAGTAAACACTATTTCTTACAGCAAAGGCAGCAGAAGGAGAAGAAAACATTAATAGCTTCAGCGAGAAACTCATATCTATAGAAGAAACGATGCAAGAATTACAGATTGAAAAAGAATATGATATATTGTACCGGAAAAACACAGCCGTCTACGTTACGCTAAGTTCATAAGAATTGAGAGTATGTTCGAAGCAGAAGAAATAAAGATGGAGGAGGTGACAAATGAATTTTACGCGCCCGAATTTACTGAATATTTTACAATTGAATTTATGTCATACAACCCGATATGTGGTTCACTTATGCTTAATTCAATCGATAAGGACATCTCACGAGTTAGAAATGCTTACATTGAGGCTCACCAAAAAGTTGTAAAGATTAACGTACTTAACAAACAAAAGAATAACTTTATTGGACAAACGGCATGTAAATTAAAAAATTACGTTGAATCCTTAGTAGCAGAAGCCAATTTAGGATCAAGTGCACATACAAATCACGTGCACGTCCACCACAAAAGCCACGCTATCCGGCCAATGCCTCGAATCCATTCATGAAAGATGTATGGCGACGGGGAAAACAAACAGGTATGAGGGTAAGCCACTTCCAAGGTAAAGAAATTAAGCGTCTGGTGGAAAAAATCATAGAATCGAAATCGGAAAAGAAAGAAACGTCGAAGGGAGAAAAAATAAATTTACCGAAAGATGCAGACCACAGAAGCAGCGGAAGAAAACCTTGAAGAACGTAAAATACCATCGGCTGATAATCCGGAAGTTATTGTATCCATGACATTAATTGCATCCATGGAGGAAAATTCGAGAGGGGAAGAAGTAAGAAGAAATCAGAGAAAACGGTTCTATGCAAGCAGAACAAAATGTATAAAGAGGAAGAGTGTCAAAAATGTAATTTCAAAAAGCCTAGTAACAGCTAATGTTATCACATCGGAAGACCGAGAGGGGATCGAAAACTCGAAAAAGAAATCACGTAAACTACCTGAAAGATAGGCAAAGGTTCTAGCTGCAGATGGAGCATACTTTCAATAAACTTTTATTTAATTTTCTAAACAACAAAATCTGTTTTATTTTAACAAAAAAGGGCGAAGTCATATTCACACACTCAATAATAATTTTGTAGGCAGCGCCGGATTTACCAAGAGGCACGATGGGGCTAATGCCCCAGGCCCCAGGGGGCCCCCGACCCCCGAAAATTACGTACGTTACAGTAAAATTGGGATTTCCTATGCCCTTAAGAGGGCTTCTTCGAGGTTTAGCCCCAGGCCCCGAAAAATGTTAATCCGTCGCAGCTTATAGGGTATTCAAAATTGAAAGTTTTTTCTCCTTGAATTTTTTAATGTCGTAAGCTGTTTGGCCTAAAATATTATTTTTCGTTTGATTTTTGGAATTGTTGAAAATCTATAACTCCGGTTATTTTTTATCATCAAAAAAGTGACAAGGGTAAATTGTTCGATTTTTTAGTAATATTGATAACCGTACACCGAACTTTTAAATCTTGCTAAAAGTGGTCTCAAACATTTTTAAATGCTCTAACTTTTCGAATATTTATTCAAAATGGCCATAAAGCGACCTTGAACTTCACTTCAAGACACTAAAACAGTTTACAAAAGGCTAATCCAATCTGTCAATTATTTCGAAAGTTAACGTGCAAACAAACTAAAAACATACATACTAACTCACGAACAGAAAGACACATTCGTAAAATATTGGTTTTTGGATTCAGAAGCTCTCACAACGCGGAAATTTGATAACAACGGAGGGGGTTAAATTTTATACAAATCTGATACCTTCTCTGATGAGAATGTGAAACTTTTTGGGCTCATGAGTGTTTTCCCTGTAAGAAGACTTGCATTAAAAAGTATTGAAAAATATTGCAACCAATATTGCAGCTCCGGTCGGCTTTCAAAGGGATTGTAATCTTATTAATTTCGCCGCCTAATGAGAATTAAAAAACGAAGGACAGAAAATGCATTCATAGGGATACAAAATTTTTAATACCTTTTAATGCAAGGCTTCTTACCGCGTCGCCGGGTCAGAATTACGTCGAATGCCGAATGTAGTAACTACATGGCAGCACATTCGGAAAGAAAAGATCAAGTTTATTTTTGCATGTAGCATAAAAACTAACTAAAATTAGGCAGCAATGCGACGTTTTTAAGATTAGTGCATGCTAAATTTTATGAAAATGAAAAGATTGTATTTTTTTCTTTTTATCGCAGTGAAACTGTAGTTAGGACAAGCAGAGTGGTTGCGAAGGCAGCAAAAGGTGTCGTCACTACAGAAATTTGAAAGAAAAACTGAGAAAATTTTACTAATAAATGCAACCGCATATCTGTAAACTGGCATAATTAAAAGCACATTGCGAAGGTATCGTATAGTGCACGTAAATTAACTTAAGGCAGTGATCTAGGGTTAGAAAGAACTCGTAAATGATGAAATAACGTGTGACATAACCCCTCTTTATGAAAATGGTCCTGCGGCACGTAACTAAGTTAAAATAGCTATTCTCAGATGATCGTATCTACTCAGTCGCTTTATGTTCAGGACGTCGTAACTGCACGTGTACTCATGCACATTCGTACTTCTGCTATCCAGTGCTCCCAATTTTAGGAACTGATTGAACTGCGCTTGCGTCCCGCCGGTAACCCGATTAGTTACTGTTGGCGCGCTGATTTTGAATAGTACCAATATTCAAATTTAATATTTATAATAAATAATTATTAGGAAATACATAAACAGTAATTTCTTAATCCTAATATAAGATATTGGAGTGACAGATGAAGATTAATTTGATTTTAATTCAAGATGCTATGAATTCTTAGTTCGGACAAAGAAAAATTTTTTTACATTGCAATGAATAATCTTAGCTCTGTCGACTTTTAAATTAAAAAATTTATTTATCCCCAACAATGTGACGTGAAACAAAGTCAGTAAAATTAAAAGATGAAAAATTAAACTTTAAATCCTTATTTCTATGAAAAATCTATGAATAAATTAAAAACTTTTTTACGAACAGTTCGAATTACCTACGAACAGTTCCTGAAAATTTCAGACTTAAAAATAAAAAGGGAACAATTTTGTTTGTGCAATATACGTTGTATTTCTTTATAAATTCACATAACTCTGAGAATTCGAACCCTTGAACTGCTGACCCAACAGTTTCTAAACATAGATGAAAAGTGAGTAAACGTGCGCAGCCATCGAGGCTAAACAATATAGGTATTATAAAACTTCTATCCACTCATCCGACTAACTCAAGCCACACATGAGCGTGCACGTACGCACCGAGCGTGTGGGTGAAAGTATATTCGGTCCACGTGAAGGCGAAACTACTTCCTAGTTCCCAGATCGTGATTGAACATGATATTTGTGTAAATCCATGATCTTTCACAGCGTTTCTGGTTGAGTATATTGTTATCGACGTCAGTCAGTGTAAAAAATACAAAAGTGTAATTATGTTGTTATAAGCGAGCTTTGATTTTTTCTGTTTGGTTACAGGACACGCGAAAGCGCCAGTTGTTGTATTTTAATTAATCAACCGCTTTGTTGGGACCATCCACGGCATAATCGATCACCCCGGACAAAACTCCAAGATCTTCTGAAAACTCTTTTATTTCATCGTCCTATCGACAAAATTCTACTTGTCCCATCATGTGAGTTTAAATGAAGGCGTCATTCCTTACCGCCATTATTAGGGTATTTTATGTCATATACAAATTGAAATTGACCTTCAAGTTCATAATTTAGTATGACTTTCTTGCTCCATTTTTATCAGAATTTTATACTCAATTCGTGTTATATTAAACATTGACTGGATTTTAATCGAGCCGCTAAAAGCTGATTTTCGTTAATATTCGATTACTTCAATTTATGGATCTCTTAGAAATGCATTTTACATGTTTACCGAATAATTGTGTGAATGGATTTTAGCGTGTTATAAATAGCTTTCTTAATTTATTACATATTTTTTTGATCGTGTATTTAAATATATAGGCAGTGTACATACGCTGATTTTGAATAAACCGGTAATTACAGTGTAATAATTTACATGTTGGATTTCTATTACTCATATTTTACATGAGCTTCTCATTATAAGAACTACCTTTGGATCTGTTATATCTTAAATTCTTGAACCAAGTGATTAAACTTTTAAAATTTATCTCACAATAGTTCGACAAAACAGGAAAATTGTTATATTTTGGCGCCCGAACAGGGACATGACCGAGCGTTCCTAAGTTTCATAACTTTGAATATTATTATTGTTTTGATGTCAAGTTTGGAGAAAACACCTGTTCTCAAAACTCGCAGATTATTTACAAAAATACATAAATATCCTATAAATTTTTCTCATATTCGAAACTTAGCTACTAGTTTGTGACTTTTTTACGTACACATTTTTTTCGCGCACGTCAGGATTCTATTTTAGGATTTAAAAATTACTTTTGATGCATGTCCCAATCATTATTTGTCATGAATATTAAATTTGAATATTTATATCATTTAAAATACGCGTGCTAACAGTCACTAATTGAGTTATCAGTGCGACGCAGGCTTAGTTTAAAAAGTTCCCACAGCTGTGAGCACTGCTGCTGTCCCAACGTAAAATCTAGTCACGAAGGAATAATAAGGAGACCCAACTGCCAGTGGGAAGTCATCTGAAACTGGCAATAGAAACATTACCGTAAGTGATACGCACATTACAGGAAGATCTTAGATTTGAGTGCGCAGGTGCGCAGTTGTCCTCTTCCTATACATTTAAAATTGTGAGAGTGAGAAAGTTTGTCAAATTGACGTAAATTAGAGGTTGTGTTCTTTTGTTGATCATCATACGAAAGATACACAAAATAAATATATAAACAGTATTTTCGGTACTTGTTTTAAAAATGTGTGAACAGATTTTGAGAAGGAAACGTATAGGTAAGTACCTTTTAAATTTGTAATATGATAAATAGGCTAAAGATTCTCAAGGCTCAATGACATTTAGGTAAAACAATAAAATATGTTAGACGTTTATTGCACTTACAGTGAAGGCTTTAAAAAAACGAAGTGTATTTGCATTCTTCGGCGTGTAACTTCGTCCACGACCCGGAACTTGACACCTCATGGCTTAGAAGACATTTCTGACACTTGCATCAAAACAAACAAACAGAACCTCTCAACTTACGTCAATTTGACAAACTTTTTCACTCGCACACTTTTCCATGTATAGGAAGAGGACAACTGCGCACCTGCGCACTCAAATCTGAGATCTTCCTGTAATGTGCGTATCATTTATGGTAATGTTTCTATTGCCAAGTGGGGAAACGGAGTTAGGTCTCCTTATTTTTCCTTCGTGAACCTATTAAGGCACATCGAATTAATTTTACAGGACAACCGCTTTTTTTAAAACACGTGCTGGGCAGTTATAAAATGTCGGAAAAGTTTAGAAACATGTTTAATGTGTTAACTTTAGTAACTTCAAGTCTTTATATGTCATTATTTATTATGCTATAGCCGTCACCCTGTCGGGCCACAGGAACCAAAAGGAGCCTCTACAAAATAACCTTAAAGACCCCACTGAATCCCCCTTTGGTTCCCTCTTAAAAAAGAAAAGAAAACAGCAAGATCAACTTTTAAATTGCTGACATTCTGATTATCCGTTAAAATTTACATTAGAAACTCACGGAGTAATCGCAATATTTTTTCTTGCAGTTACAAGACGAGATGCCAGGACTAAAGGTGAAGGATTTGTTTACATTCTTATTATTAATATTATTCTTATCGGAGAAGGTATTAACTTTGTGTAAAATTAGACATATAAATTATTACATATATTTATTTACATTTATTTTTCAATTTTATATTTTATTTTAAAACTTCGAGCGCAACATACTACTTGAGCTATTATGAATTCCCTTGAAGTCACCTTCAGCCTTTGGTCCGTCAGATAAAATTTAAGTTTATCAATTTTATGTAAAAACTGGACTAGCAAAGTTTTTTATTTATTTTTGGGAATGTTCCGCGTCTCCCTATTCTTTTCTAGATTTATAGATACTATTCTGGACGTGATATATACGTTTTAATATTCTCCTGAAATTAACTTTTATTTTTTGGGCTCATAAAATCATTTCTTTTTAATTTTAAGTTTCTTACAAATTGGCGACAACAGAGCCCGCTTTGAAAATCGTCTTTTTTTAAGATCGCAAGAGGACAGTTTTCTTTGTAAAGCATAAGGCCTGGAAAAAAAATCTAAAATTTCATAATCTATATATTTTTGACTATAAAAGTACGTAGAGTTAAAAAAAATCAAATTTGGTATAAATAGTGCACTTTTGAAGCAATACATTGTTTGCGAGAAAAGACTTCATACAAAATCAAAAAACGGCACAGTACTATACAGAAAGTAATTTTGAAGCTACTGTAAAAATTTCAAATCGATCCATGCAACAGAGTTCAAGCAACACGTCATCCCAGTTTGAAGAAAGTTGTTTCTAGAAAAACGCGTTTAAATTTTTAAGACCAATTAGATCATTGACACTATTTGTTATCTCAAATCTGCGATCGATCCCCAGTGGGCACAAAATTTAGCGACGTGTTTACGACTTCGTTACGACAACTTTACGATATCATATGTCCATGTCGTTAATGTTTCTGTACGATATCGTAAATACGTCGTATCATCTGACGATGTCTTTACGATATCGTAAAGACATCGAAACGACACGGACATAGGATGTCGTAAAAATGTCGTAAAAATGTCGTAACGATGTCGTAGAGACGTTGCCAGATTTTGTACCCACTGGCTCCACCTTATATAGGCCCAACTGTATGTTGTTTTGATGATCCTAAAGTATTGTTTAAGCCAGAAAAAAATTGATTTTTCCAAAATCCTAGAGTGGTAAAAATTAATTAACGTTTCATTTCTCAAATCTATGTTTAAACTTTTATTCTCGTATTGTAATGTCTTTAAACGTTTTTACATTCTCAGCATTTACGATTAAAAAATCTAGTTTTGACGATGGAATCACAGTGGGCACAAAATTTGACGACGTCTTTACGACATCGTTAGGACATCTTTACTACAACCTTACGGTATCCTATGTCCATATCGTTAATGTGTCTTTACGATATCGTAAAGGCACCAAAACGACACGGACATAGGATGTCGTAAAGATGTCGTAAAGACGTCGCCAAATTTTGTGCCCACTGGGATCTGCCTGTTCGTTCGTTTTTTCGGCTGTCAGTCCGTCTGGCCGTCCATAAAGACGATAATTTCGAAAACATAAACAAATCAAATTAAACGTTGGACCCAAAAGAAAGTACGAGTTTGTTTACCAGCCATTTTGGCTAGAAATGTAAAAAGTTATATCATTTTCAAAAAATTTTCATTTTTAAAAAGATTTGTTTTAAGATACAAAATTTCCATCTACGGCTATTCGCAGTACTTAAAAGGCCGAAAAATTTATTCTCATGACTTTTTTCATTACAAAAAATAGAAAATTTTGAAATTGGATTGTACAAAGAGTAATACAAAATTCCATATTTTGCGAAAACTATGCAAGATACGAATAAAGATGAATAGATAAAAATTATGCTCCCAAATACGATCTAAAAAATGTCTTATTACTTACTATTTGATGGGATGAGTAGTTTTTACTTTAGCTGTAAGAAACATTAAAAATATTAAAAAATTAGATTTTTTTACAAACGACACAAACTAAGAAAAAAAATAGTGCAAAAAAATTGTATAACGAAAACACATCTACAAATTTTTTATTTTTTATCAAATTATATTTTTATATTTATCGACGGCAGGCACGTAAAAGCAGAACTAAATTAGAATTCCAGCCCTTCTAAATATCTACAGATAAGTAAAAGGATTTTTAATTAAGAAGTATCAGATACAATGCAGATCATTTTGAAGTTTAAAACATAAATTTCAATTGTTATTATGTTCCAAAATGTTCTGACCACTATATTTTGTAAAACTGATTAGAGATGCAAAAAGAATTTTCGGCGGATATGAGCGTATTTATCGAGTAAGTACAAAATTTGGCGACGTCTTTACGACAATTTTACGACATCTCATGTCAGTGTCGTTTTAATGTCTTTACGATATTGTAAAGACAACGTCAGATTATAAGAAGTTTTACGATATCGTAAACACGCCGTAACGACATGGAAATAGGATATCGTGAAGTTCTCGTAAAGATGTAACAATGTCGTAAAAACGTCATCAAATTTTGTGCCCACTGGGTAAAGACAAATGCCTATATGCCTGTACTTTTTAATTTTTAGTCACTGTAGAGCACTGAATACCTGCATCATACTACGTTCGGTCTCAACAAAAATAATACCTTTTTATTAAGTTAGCAGAACATTTTTTTATTGTTGGCGCACATCATCAGCATATTTGTGACGTAATTTAGTAAGCTAAAAGAACTCTGAAATCATGGGTTAGGGGGGGGGGGGTACTACTAGGGTACTATAATAGACAGGAATATGCAACCGCCATATTGGTTCCTGGACAGTTCGCGGGATACGGTGTCATAAACATGTCGTATAGTTAATTAAAATTAAGTTTAGAATACAGTGGGAACTCGCTTGTGTCCCAAAGTTGGGACCGGGAACCTCCTTTGTGTCGCAAACGTCCCTTCCGGTCGTTTCAGAGGCGTACTTAGGTAGCATGATTTATAACATATCACTGATATGTACTAGACATGACTAGACACCATTAGGAACAGCACTGGATTGAGGTGCGCGCGCAACTTTTTGACATAATTTCCGCATCACGAGCGAGGTTTTGAGGAGTCACGTGACCAAAACACGAAGACGAAAGCGACACGAACGAGTGCGACACGAACGAGGTCCCACTGTATGAGAAAAGTGGTCTGCTGCAATGCTCCATTTGTGAAAATAGAAGCGAGGATGGATTTAAACTGTACCGTTTTCCGCTAGGGCGAAGAGAAAGACTGTGAATGTGGATCATAGCGAAATAAGATACAGAAGAAAGTAAGGTTAGGAACACGTTTTTCTACAGAACGAGGCACGTTAACCCACGCAAATAAAAAAGGCGTATAACGTGAAATATAAATAACCATCATAATAAACTATTGGAAAAGTCTTGTATTAATGTTGGACCTATATTCTATTATCATTTTATTATTTTTTACTATTTATTTGGTAAATCATATGATCATAATTTTAGTGCACGCCTATTTGTAAACTGAGTAAAATTTTGTATCAAATCATAATTTCTGCAAGAACTATTTTTTGGCAAATGTGTGGGTTAGAAAAGCATTTAGTCTAATTTAAATATTCCATTTATTATATCACATGTAATTTTATTTATAATTTATGTTAAAACAATGCTTTAATATAATTTTTAAATGAATAATCTATATCATATAAATGTATTTATATAATTCGATATCAAGTTAGCGATTTTGAATTTGGCGGGGAACCAAGATGGCAGCTTCCATATTTCCATCTAATATAGTAGCTTAGTACTACTGTCCTCATTTAATTGTGAATATATATCTTGTGTAAGGAAAAACCACTCCTGCCCGATGTTTGTTCCAACTTTAGCCCAACATTGGCCCAGACGTGAACCTTCTTTGGTTAACATCTGGTGCAGCCTAGGATACACGGCTGTTAGGTTTTGCGCTTCGCAGTCTATAATGTAGTAACGCACGCTACACGATCTCACTTTGTATTTCCCTCACATTTATGCACATAACTTTTAAAATTAAAGTTTTAATGATCGACATCTTTAATTTAGTGATTGTGAATTCTTTTTTGTTAAAACTCTTTCGGCGATAAAAAAGACATTCTCATCACGTATCTTCTGCTTCGTACTTAATTCTTTCCGCATTTTCTATAAATTTCTATTAATTCAATTTGCTTACTTTCAACGTAATTTTTTATAATTTACACTAGACTTTTGCGCCACCAAGCCACGCCGCCGCAGGTTGTTTTTTGGTTCTATTATTTTTTTGGTTTAAAATAACGTACAGCCCACAAATATTGACCAATTTTAACAAAAAGACTATGAAAAAAAATCTGATAAGATTTCTTAGATAGTTGACGAGACTGATTTTTGAATTAGTTTTTTAATTTTTTTATAAATAAACAAATATGACTGAAAAATTGGCCATTTTTTCTATTTGACGATTCCAGTGCTCGTCAATAACAGGAAAATTGTTGAAACCGCCTAAGTTGCATACTGTAACATTATTTAAAGATGTTCCAATAATATACAATAAATAAAGAAAAATGTTTGGAAACAAATTTTTTGTTAAAAAAATGTTTTTTATGATTTTCCATAATTATACGTTTTTCCAAATTATGTTGCAAGAAATTTTAATGGAAAACATATTATATTAAATAATTTACTCTTAAGATTATAATTGTTTACATTATAAACAAACTTAATGATTAAATGTAGTAATCACGCGTTTTTCGAAAGAAAAATTAATTTCTTTCAATGTCAGTTTTTTAAATTAGGGATTTTATGATAATATTAGCAAAATTCAGAATTTTTTGATTATTCTTATGATTTAAAAAAAAACATTGAATAAAGAAAGACATTATTCAGGCATTTGTCGGAAGAAAAATTCGGGTTTTTTTACTGCCAGTCTTTTTAGTTGGAAACTTCACTACAATTTTAGTAATTCATAATAAGTTTATAAATTTTATGATTTTTCTAAACAAATTTAATAAAAAAGTGCACTAATCAGGCATTTGTCTATAGAAAAAGTCGTTTTTTATTCTATATCAACTTTTTTAATTAGGAAGTTCAGGTTAACTTCAGCAAAATTCATAATTTTTCGATAAATTATATAATTTTATCAAACAAATTTAGTAAACAAATGCATTATTGGGACATCTGTTGACGAAAAAATTCCTTTTTTTCAATTTCAGACTTTTAATTAGAATCTTCATAATAAATTCAGCAAGATTCATGATGAGTTGATAAATTTTATAATTTTTTTTAACAAATGCATTATTCGGACATATCCTTAGAATAACAAAAAAGAATCTTAGAAGGCGCCAGGAATATTTGAACCGAATTCAAGTGTTGAACAAAAAAGTAAATGAATAGAAAAAGCCAAGCTGAATTATTTTGGTGCAGCTATATAAATACTGACATTGGAAAAGACGATTATTTCAATAGACAAATGACCAAATAATGTTCATAATTGTTTATTGAATTTGTTTTAAAAAACGAATAAATTCGTCAATTACTTTTGAAGGTTACGGCAATTGTCAATTACTTCCCAATTAAAAAGACTGATATTGAAAAAAATGTCCATTGACAGATGTCCGAATAAAGCATTGGTTTGTTAAATTTGTTTTGAAAAATATATACAATTTATCAATTAACTATGAATTTTTCGGAAATCATCATTTCTGTTTTATCACTGTTGCTGAATTTATTATGAAGGTCCCAATCAAAAGTCTGACATCGAAAAAAAAAATTTCCCTACCGACAGATACCAATAAATCATTTGTTTATTAAATTTGTTTTAAAAAATAATAAAATTGATCAAAAATTATGAATTTTTCCGAAGTTATCATGAACTTCATAATTAGAAAAGTCTAAACAGAAACAAACCGAAATTTTCTGTCGCCAAATGCCTGATTAATGCATTTTTTAATTGCATTTATTTAAACAAATCATAAAATTTATCAACTTATTATAAATGTCGCTGAAATTTTCATGATGTTTCTAACTGAAAGACTGGCATTGAAAAAACGAAATTTTGCTGCCGAAAAAAGATCGAATCAAATTTGATTATCAAACTTGATTGACAATCAAGTTTACCGAAACTTGATAATCAAATTCATTTGAAAAATAATAAGAGCAGTAACAAAAATTAAGAATTTTGCTCGAATTATTATAAAGTTCCTAATTTAAAAACAATTGACATAAAAAAAACCAATATTTCTATCGAAAAATGCCTGATTAATGCATTTGTTCAATAAATTTGTTTATAAGAAACAATTATGATCTTGAGAGAAATTTTTCTAATATCATATTATTTCCATTCAAATTTCTGGCAATATAACTTGAAAAAAGTTCAATTATGGAACATCACAGAAAACATTTTTTCAACCGAAAATTTGTTTATAAAATTTTGGTTTGTTTATTGTATGATATTGGATCATCTGTAACACGTCCTATAGAAAAATTATTGATCAAAAGTTTGTAGCTCTTTTTATTGACAATCTAGCTTTTGTCGATTCATTTTTGTCATAGTGTGCGTGGTTTGTCCAAAAGTAAAATTTTTAAAATTTCATTTTATGAGAATTAAACAAAAATAACATGTCATATCGAAAAGCTATTTATAACAATATTGCACAACTTTTTTGCATATCCAATTTTTTTTTATTTATCTTTTACCGCATCTTGCAAGGTTTCACCTTAAAGTGGATTTTTAAATTTTTTGTTGCAATAAAAATTTAAATTTTCGATTTAAAAAACCAAAAAGTTGTTAATATAATCGTGTAACGCTTTCAAAAAGCACCGATTTTCTTTTCTTGTATTTTGCATTTTTTTCATTTTTTTAAATTTTGAAAATGCCTTTACTCTAGTCATTTTCTTTTTATCGCAAAACTGAGAATAGATTCGACCTTTTAAATAGTACAAACAGACGTGAATAATAGAGTTTTTAAATCTTGAAGAAATGCTCCAAAAATTTTAAAAATTCTCTATTTTTTAAATATTTTATCCAAAATAGCCCCTTCTATTACGGGTTGTCAGTTTTTTGTTATAATCCCTAGAAGATCCAATATGGCGGCCACAATTTAGGGCATTAAAAAAAGTAAAGGATCCCACACAAAATACCAACAAAAAAGCGTACAGCCGTTTAGAACCAAACTTTGCACATTGATAAAACAATCAAAAATATGGAACCCGTGTGTTTTCATTTCTACGGAAGCCGTTTCCTAGGGGTAGAAACCACTCCTGACAAGCCACAAGCATGCTCACCCACCTGACTCTGGGAACAATATGTTTAGTCGCATATTTTTCTTGAACTAATGAAGTTTCATTCCACAAGTGGGTTAACTCACCTACCTGCTAATCCACCTAAACACAAAAATCACCCCTACTAAATCATAAGCAGGTTAACCCACCTAACCCTGGGAGCTGCGAATTTAGTCGTTTACATTTCGTGAAATAATTGAATTATACACTACAAGTGGGCTAACCTTGAAATGAAATGTTTGAATTGAGCGTATTAACCCATTAACGCCGAGATGGTATGCCATTGTCCCTTGAAAATGTTATCTGAGGTGTTGTCGGGGGTTCCTTTTCGAATGGCTCAGTTTTTTGTTATAACTCCTACAAGAGCGAATATGGAAAACAGTTAGAGCTTAAAAAAATTGTATTATTATGATTCATTTAATGTTGTAAATTTACTTAGTATTTTCCAACTTACTGAGGCAAGACTCGATATTTGCCAGCCAGGTAAGGCAAGACTTACGATTGCCCATTCAGTTAAGGCAAGACTTGGGATTGTCCAACTACGCAAGGAAGTACTTAATATTTTCCAGCCAATTAAAGCAAGACTTTAGATTGCCCAGCCAATCAAGGAAAGACTTTGAATTGCCCAACCAATAAAGGCAAGACTTTGAATCATCCAGACAGTCAAGGCAAGACTTACGATTGTATTTCCAATGAAGGTGAAACTAATTGCTTGTTTTCTTATAGAAACGTTCGAGCTTCATGTCAAACGATCGCTGAAGAGACTTTCGTTTATGACCAGTAGAGTCATTATCATTTCTTTGCAAAAACCAGCAATAGTCGGCCATCATTCTTACATTGCATCGACCATGATAATGTTGCTCTTTTTGGTGAAAGTCTTGATAAAAGCGTTCGCTTATTTCTTCACTAAATGCTCCAACATTTTCTGGGAAATAATCCAAATGAGATTTGAGGAAATGTAATTTCATACTCATCAAACAACCTAATCTTTTAAAATTCTTTAACATACTAGATACAATAGTTTTAAACTTTGGATCTCGATTATTCCCTAAAAATTTATGTACTACATCTTTGAAACTCAACCATACATCCTTTTCAATAGATGTCATGGTTTTGATAAAGTCATCATCTTTTATAAGTTTTCTTATATCAGGCCCAACAAAAATACCTTCCTTAACTTTGGCATCACTTAAATGCGGAAATGTAGATCTGATGTAATTGAAACATTCTCCTTCGGTGTTTAGGGCTTTCACAAATTGCTTTGTTAATCCTAGTTTTATATGGAGTGGCAATTTTGAGCTCGGATGCGGATTCAGCGCATCAAAATCCATCGGGAATGTTAGGTCTGGTCTCTAGCTTTAAAATTTGTCGGCCTGTGTTATCAAATGAAAGCATGAAATTTGCAAGCAATTTAAAATGGACCGTTTTTAATAACCCCTTTAATAACACTGCTGTAGGAACCTACTCAAAGACTCAAAAATAGTTGTAAACCTCTATTCTATCGTTCATTATAAAGGCTCTCTGTTTACGTTCTCTGGATATGAAAGTACCTTTTTCGAGATTGTCAGTTTCGCGAGAAAATTAAAATATACTTTTCCAATTGAAATGATAAATTTCTTTTTCATTTTCCTATTTCCCATGATAATGTATAGTATGTCGAATGGTACGTGTAGGTACTTTGTTTTTTATCAGAAGATAAAATCCTATCATGCCTCACAATATACGAATAAACTATTCTTTCTTTTGCGTTATAAGTTTTTTCCACTGCATATCTAATAATACATTTGTTCAAGTTCTAGAATATTTCATGATTTAATATTTATAAGTAATTATCCAGAAATACTTTATCTAAAGAATAAATAAAGATAAGCCGTTTCATATTTCTACATGCGTAGTTTTGTGACACAATTCCTCCAACTTTTCGCCTCATGTCTAGTGTATATCTTGAAACTGTGTCAAAAATACACCTTTTTCATTACTGAGTTTCCTTCAATTACAGAAAATGGCGATCGCGTTTAGTATTTTGTGTGTCGTTTTCGTAGTTTACGCTACTCTTATTGGTAAATATAATAATACATAAAATTCCAAGTTATTCCTTCGTACAGTATATTTATTTCCTAATTGAGATTCTAAATAAAAGAACTATTTGTTGCTGAACGTAATGAATGAAAGTTGTACAGCTTTGCACGTAGCATCTTTACTCGAGTCCAACTGTGCGTGTTAATGACGTTAGGCCACGTCGCTTATTTGTCGCTCAGAAAATGTTTCTAGTTAGTACTAAAGACCCATTTGCACAATATTTAGAATTTAATTTTTGAAGACAGAATTAAGCCCAACTTTATGACAACGAAGCTCAATAAAAAAAAATATATATACCCAGGTTCATCAAAAAGTATCGAACACCCCCCCCCCCCATTAGCAAAATATGCGTTTCCGAGTGAAATGTTTAAGCCAAAAATTCAAAGTTTTTGTCGAGGATCTGAATAGTGACCTTGAATCTGACCTTGGCGTTCACCTTCAAGGTTATATCGAAGTGAACTTTTACTTTTCAATAGGAAACCCCTATTTTTGACACCGCTCTTTGGAAGAACGGAAAATTTAGCGTTCAGATATGCATCAAGGTAATGCAACTCGATGACCTTTGAGGTCATTCCAGGGTCGTATAAGCTCAAACTAGGTCTAGATGGCTGATCGGCGAAAATATGCGTTTTCGATAGAAACTTTTCAGACCAAAGTTTCAGGGTTTTGGACGAAAATCTGAACGGTGACCTTGAAGCAGACCTTGGCGTTGACCTTCAAGGTGTCAAAAATAGGGATTTCATTTTAGACGTTTAAACCTAGTTTGAGTTTATACGACCCTGGAATGACCTCGAAGGTCATCGGGTCACATGACCTTGATGCATATCGAAACGTAAAATTTTGCGTTCTTTCTATTAGCGGTGTCAAAAATAGGATTTTCCATTTTAAAAATAAAAGTTGACCTTTAAATGATTTTAATGGCAACGCCAAGGCCACCATTCAGATGCTCGACAAAACCCTGAAACATTTATCTGAAACATTTCTTTCGAAAACGCATATTTGCTCTGATTAGCCGTCTAGACCTTGTTTAAGTTTTTACGATCCTGGAATGACCTCGAAGGTCATCGGGTCACATGGTCTATACTCTATGGAACGATGTTCGGCGTGCGATTAGTAAAAGGTTTTTGTAAGTAAGCAGGTAAAAATGTTAAACTTCCAAAAATTAATAATTTTGAAATTGGTGATCTCATAATCATATATTCGAAATCTCCCTTTTTTTATTCCTAGCATATGTAATCTGTTTGAAGAAGTTTCAAATTCGAACAGTTTCACTTCAGCAATAACATTATTGCTTGTCAAATTCTGATCTTTTTATCCAAATTAATCATTCATGTATTTGTAAAAAAATTGCAGATTCTAAATATATTATTTTTAAAGTGCGCACTGGAATGTTTAAAACTTGTTAAATTTCGTCACTTTGGCCTGTTTATGAACAAAGGTAGCCCGCTTAAAAGGATCAATCAACGTGAGAATGGCGATGGTTTACTATAAAATTGGCTAATAGGCCAATAAAAAATAGGCGAGAAGCTTTTCTACCCAAAACGTAATTTTATCATAATTGTGTCCTGAGAATCCACACTGTATATTAAGAATTCAATTTTAGGAAATAATGAAACCTACTTCAGGACAACAATTAAGTTATAATTATGGCAATTGGATAGATTATACTTTTTGGAAATTCCTGTCTGAAGTAAGTCTTTATTATAGGATTTAACATTTTATAGTCTATGATTAATCCCATCATTATTAAGGACAACTGCGTCTCGAAGTCTGAGTCTCAGGCTCTTGTAATATTCTTTAATTTTTAGATTGGTGATTTGAGAGTAATATATTCATAATGTAAAATTTTTAACTTTCAAAGAGAAATTGTATAGGCATGGAATCGTAAAAATGCATAGATTCCAAATATATTATTTTTAAATCTTACCTTGAAGGATTAAAAAGTTAAGTTACGTAATTTTTGCCTGCTTAGAAACTAAAGATGTCTTCTGTGAGAAGGGTCAGTTAGGTGGGGGATAATGATGAACTTGGTCCAAGACTCAAATAGCAAGCTTCTCAACATTTATCTTTATAACTCTGTGTTAAAATTCGAATGAGGTCGTGCTTTTGAATTCGTTTCTGTTGTCAGAAGTATGTGCGCGCTCTTTCTAAACTCTAAGTTAATTGCATGCAAATGATTATGAAGTTAAAATATGACAAAGTTGTTCACAAAATAATTCAATAAGAAATTCAACCCTTAAGGGGGTCTGTCGTTTTTAAGCAACATACAGTAAAGTTAAAATTAATAAATTCGATTGATTTTAAATGCATGCATTAAAAAGAAGAAGAGTCAGAAACTAAAAAGTCGTGTTTTATTTTAATCTTAATTATACCCCAGATATATATATAATTAAAAATTTGTCATAAGGACAACCGCAGGATTTCACCGGGAGCGGGTGCTAATCTGGAAAATTGCACCCGCTTCCAGCGAAATCGCGGTAAAATTTCAGCCACAACCACGTCTCACAACCGTGAGATAGGTATATATATATGTTATATATATATATATATGTTGGAGCATTCAGTGAAGAAATAAGCGAACGCTTTCATCAAGACTTTCACCAAAAAGAGCAACATTTCGGTTCGGTTTTGATTCCTCTAGAATCAAACCGAAGAGCCTATGACAAAGCCACCGAACGCGTCCTCGAGTTGTGGATAGAGGGTCCCTGTACCAAGGGTTTCTGCTGAATATGGTTATAAAAATAAATAGGCAATCGCGGACAATTATCCAGGGGTGGTCCCGAAGGAATTAACCCCCAAGCGGAGGTGTAAAAACCGTGCCGAAAGCTGAATGGCACCTGGGTGAGGTGTCTATAACGGTGACTCTGGGATACCGGGCGACCTCTCAGAGTACGTAGCCTTATCCTTGCATGCGGGGCTCTACAAGGATGGACGAACCCCTTTCCCTAGCTTCTCGTGGGAACAACAATGACAACACCAAGCATAGTTGTAGTAAGTGCGGTTCGAAACAACAGAACGCGCAGGGCTCCCGACAATGGGTCGGCCAACAATGCCGAACAATCTAGAGCTCTTGAAATACATTTCAAAACAAAAAATTATTAATTTTACACACATTTATACACCAAAATTGGTATGTTTTGTTTCGTTTTTTCACTGCCGTTTTCTTATTTTCGCACATATATTAAAAGAATTTATAGAGGGCATAGGCTTGTCATACTTAACCCTAGAAGTCCACACTGTGAGCCGTTGGGCCCAAGCGCTTTTTAATTCGAGTATCCCTTTCAGGCAAAAATCGATATCGATGTTTCGACCAAGGAGCTATTGACATCGAAGTCCGCTGAAGTCAATGTAACGTTATTTTAGGGATGTAGCGCGACTTCAATCGTACTGTCGAGACGTGATTTGAATCTAGTTTTTCAATTTGTTAGTTGTTGACGTCGATGAATTTAATCGATGACTGTCGACTTCGTTCTGACTTCGTATTGCCTTCATAACTTGGTTTGACTCGGCGCGCACTGTACATTGCAGCGTGACGTCCTTTTCGATTATTTATATACGACTTCAAGTGTAGTTTTACTGACTTCGTCATTGCTACAACAATCTCAACGTTACAAGTTCATGCTTTTCATAGTTTTACGTGATTTCGTTCAGACATGAAGAAAACTTCTAACGCTCGAAACGTTCGAAACGTTCGCCCCTCGGTTTCGACCTAATGTGAATTCGTTTTAGATATCTGAGGACAGGTCAAGTAGATTGCCGAGAGCAGTTAGTCGGTCCTCAGGTACTAAATAAGGTAAACGCGAAACGTGGGTGGGGGCCATTCGACCCCAGTGCACAATTGTGGGTCCGGATGCAATAAGGGCACATAAAATTTTTTCGTGCGAAAACGAAGTCCCCTGGAGGCTTTAGAAAAAATTTTCGAATTTTAATTTT
>NC_046657.1:44072192-44115742 GCF_010883055.1 Belonocnema kinseyi
AAAATTAAAATTCGAAAATTTTTTCTAAAGCCTCCAGGGGACTTCGTTTTCGCACGAAAAAATTTTATGTGCCCTTATTGCATCCGGACCCACAATTGATGACTCTGATGAACCCCGATTCATGGCACTAATCGAAATTTGACTTGCGATAACTGATTCACATCAGTGAATTTAGTGTGATGAATGATGAAGGAACACTTACTCACGCTCATAGGAACTATAGCAAGCATACACGCGAAACAGGAAAACCTGAAATAATAATGTTGTACAATTCATTAAAGGCGGCGCTGATTCATTCAATCAGCTCTGCCACGAATATTCGGTAAGGAAAACTAAGCAATGTCCTGTAAGGGTTTTCTTCGGAATGATGCATGAAGCTGCAATTAATGCAATGCTCTTATACTTGTGCAACGTAAATAAATCAAAATTAAACCGCTGGACTTTTCTAAAAAACTTATCGCTGGCACCAATCACTCTACTTCTCCAAGAACGCCTTACAAAGGTTACGCTGGGGAATTCGCTAAAGAAATCCATAGCTACCATTTTACACATTGGCCATGTTTCAGAAGTCTTACGCGTACATCGGCAAGAATAAAAAGTGAAATGTGCACTGTACTCGCGAGAAAGCGACAGAAAAACTCGGGTTTGCTGCACTTGTTGCCACCATGCGATGGTTGACGATCACGGGTCGGGTCGCTGCACTGACTGCTTCTGCACACGAATAACATATATAAATAAAAACTAAAAAAACAATACAGACTATTCCTTTTTACCTTTATGAACGTTTCCAATCATTCTTTTGTAAAAATTAAACTCTATTTCCGTAATTTTACGCTTTTTTCTTCGGACTCATTTTGCAAACGATTGTTTATAAAGTATATAAAAATTTTGTTTAAAGTACTTTTATTCCTAAGATAATCTAAAGATCTCCAAGAAAAGTTAATGAATATCACTGTTGACAAAAATAATTTCGTGGGGATTTTTTTAACAAGCGGGACCTACCTACTTTTTGAGGCGTTTGACTGAAGTTCTTGTGTATAAAAAGTATATAAAATAAGTATCCGTGACAAAAGGCCCAAATGACAAAGCGCCCGCGCAATGAAAGTCGCGCTCTTTGAAAAAGGCGGGCGTTTTGTCGTTTGGACTTTTTGTCACGGATCCAACAATGAATAAATTAAAAAAATATTTTTTTTTTAAGAGCTCATTCATTACGTCTAACACATCCTATATCGGTAGTTAATAGAATGACCCCTTAACTCTTGTGAAGTTTACATTATTTCTCATTGACTCTTCGACATCGACTCATTTCCTAACTGTTAGGACAATATGCATGCATCTAACAATAGTCTTTGTAAAAAATGTAAGTTTATTTTTATTGCGAACTAACGAAACTAATTAAAGCGGAGAAACCACTATTTTTCAGAGGCGATTTCTGATTGCTTCCTGAACTCATGTTGATTTTCTTTTTCTGATGATTGAATTCGATTTCTCTCGGTGATTTGAGAAGTAAAATTTATTAAATAAATGTAAAAATGACTGCATGAAAGAATTTCCTATTTACATGTTCTTTTTGCAGAATTAGTTTCCCCACATAGAGACCAAGCAGTTCATCCTATACCCGTCACACTTCTTAATGCTAGATCGGTTGAATTTTTCCACAATGGTAGATTCGCACGTGGGTACGTAACACCAGGCTACCGCGAGGTTGGAAAACGGAATGGTTACATCATTGGACTCGTGGTGGATGAGATTTTGTACCCATTCATTGCTCCTCGAGCGGATCTTGGTGGTAGATATGGAAGAGTTAAAATACGCATAGATGGCAATATTGCCAATGTGACTGAAGGGATACCTATTAGTGATCCTCTGAACCATGAATTCTTCACTGACTATGACAGAGTGAACCCGGAGATCTGTATTGACGTCCTGATACCTAATATACAAGGATGACTGATTTTCTCAACCAGAAAAAGTAATATCATCACATAAATCTATTGTAAATTGCTTCTTCTTTTTCACAGTGTATAGTACATTGTATAAAACTGCGCATGTATATGTACCTTGTTTGTTTGATCTGAAAATAAATTTTATCAGGCCTTAACATAAATGTCTGGTCTTTCTATTGTGTAATCACTTATTTCATGTCCTCCAGATTTTTATTATAATGGCTCTGTTTAGCTGATCCAATTATAAAGCCAAATTTCGATACCTTCGAATGAAGTTAACCGTTATAAGGCCTGGAACGAAAAACCAAAAATTGCATAATCTTTATAATATTAGCTACAGACGTACGGTAGGGTTTTTAAAAAAATCAAATTTGGTACAAATAGTGCACTTTTGAAGAAATAATTCCATTCTTTTATGAGCAAGAAATTGTTTATAAAAAAAAGAGTTTGCATTAAATCAAAAAACGGTGAAGTATTTAAATAGAGAATTCAATTGTGAAGGTACTGTAAAAAGTTGAAATCGATCCACACAATCGAATTTTGTGTCAAAAAAGCAATCAAGGTCAAGTGGTTCAAATGAATTATAGTATTTACTACTTAGTGGATATATAGTATACCTCCAACATGCATGATTATTATTATTTAAATCTAACCCGGGTTTTGATCCTAATCACGTACTGATTCAAGTGACTGATGAAATGAGGATGTTTTAATGCTATATGCAATGTTGTAGATAAAAAATTAGGGGCATGGTGTTGTTCATAGTTCGTCTTTTACCGATGTTATACTTAAAAGGCGGCCGCGAGCTCTGGAGGTGAAATTAGAGAAAATACGAGAAACCTCAGGTATTTTTGGAAAGATTAGTAGGATGGTCAGGCATTTTGGCGATATAATTTGTTTAGAAGATCGAAGAATTTAATGGATGTTTCGAAGCTTTTCAGCAGTTTATGCCATTTACGTGTACTTCTGACATTTTTTGTTAACTCACAGAATTTAAACATATTTTCGAAACTTTTCGGCAATTGAGAGAATTAATAGTATCTCCAAAATTTATCTTTAACTAAAAGAAACGTTCGAGTGTTATGATCAGCCTACACCCATATTCGCAATAGAGACATGGAGAGAAGGTGAATGGGCAATTGTTACGCGCCCTAGGGCAGCAACACCAGTTAAGGGAAGCGTAAAAACCATCAATGTAGGGACGCTCGGTTCGTGGATGTGGATGCTATGCTCGGCGGAATTAGGGCGAGGGTCAGCGCGGCAGACGAACGTCAATTACTCTCCCAACTTTTGACTGCTCGGTTTTCGGAGGCATAGCGATACCGCAGAAAGACCAAGGAGCAATTAGGAGGTGCGAGGACCAAGACAGGACTCTGGGCTGGTCAATGAGAAGCGACGGGCATCCGACGGCATATTGCCCACTGACAGTGAGAGCCTTAACGTCCGCCTTCCTTCCTAGTAGCCACATCACAGCCGATTTTCACCACCGCCGTTATTGGGGACACAAGACCGCAAAAAGACTGGTACAGCTTGAATAGGGAAGCACCACTCAAAATAAAGACACCGTGTCACGAAATCGAAGGCTTAGACCGGACTGCAGAAGTAAATGGTTATCGGTACCCAGGGAATTATCTAATGAGAGACATACGAGAATTTGATCCATATGAGCCCTGCGAGCACAGGCAATGGGAAAGTGAAGCGATTTGAACGGCTGGGACAACCCATCACTACCCAGCTTCGGGTCTCTTCCCTCACATGAACCTGACCTTAACAAGAGATGAAGAGTCCGAACAGGAGTAATTAAGGCAAAGTATGGGGCAGATTGGTATATCAGGTCCATGCACGAACAAACGCGCTCGAGCCAGGAACTCCGCGTGAATTTGAACTAGAAACGACTACTAATCACGGGAATGCTCAGGGATAGAAGCAAGGCCCCATTTGACCCCTCAGCAAACCAAGAGACGTAACAAGAATCGTGGAAGGGTGAAAGGTCAGCTTCAACGAAAAAAAGGGCTCAAGTGTTGACAACTTCTTGTTGAGGGTCGAAGAGTGCAGAGACGCCTCTTTCCTCACGAAGGAGTTGTTAGTCGCTGAGTTTTCCTTTTTAAGAATATTGCGTGGACCTCGTTCCGTCAGAACAGATAAAGGTGGAACACATGGGACCAGTGAAAACGGAATTTTCAAGCCCGCTTTGGAGATACCTTCTACCAAGAAAGGTTAGAAGAACAGATTCTCTTACGCTGGGAAGGTCAAGATGAGCCGGTGGCGGACTACTGACCTGTATGTATGGACTCTACCAGCTCTCGACAAGCATGATGGACATGCAGATTCAATTGCAACGGGTATGCGCGAACCTTAGATCCGATTTTTGGAGGGCCATAAGACGTTAAAAATTTACTGACTACAACAGAAAAGTCTCTTATCCCTAAATATTCGTACATAGGGAAGGGACCCCTGGTCAAAAAAAGCAGCTCTGTGGCCGCTATCGCCCCGGCACTAGCTGATCGTGAAACCTCACAAAGCTCGTCAGAGCTGGCCAACCTGATCAAAAAACTCATTGCAGCCATTAGCAATGTAAAGCGTGGATCAACTTCGGACACGGGTAGCGATGAACCCACGAGTAAACCTAAGTCCATGGGATCCCACAGATGAAAGGATACGGACCGTCGGGACCGAAAGAACTCAGCAAAATCATTTGCAGGAAAGTCGGACCAGTTTCCTAAAGGGGTCTCTGGGTCATCTACTTCAGAGAAGAAGGCAGATGATTCGGAGATTAAATGTTGGAACTGCTAACAGAAGGGTCACTTCCCAATTGGATGCCCAAAAAACCGGTCAATATACAGGGGCCTCAAGCTTCCACTTTTTCACGCGGTTCTTCACAGTTAGGTTCGTGTAAATTCTTTTAGGGTGATCCAATTGGACGTCTACAATCGGACTTTGAAAAGCTCTTTCCATGTACTTTAAGCCTATTATAACAGTATTTAAAAAAATTCTTGTTTTGTTTGAAAATCAAAATTGAAATTGATTTTTTTTACTATATTTAAAAAAAATTCTATTTAAAAAAATACCTTTTTTATACTCTTTGGAATCATGTAGGATGAAAAATGGACCGGAAATGATTTCTTGGCCAAATTTATATATGTACGTTGGATAGTACCTCGTTAAATTCCGCAGTTCTCGAACACGAATACTGGCAGGTCTAATGTGCCGCTGAACTTACATTAAACTTTCTCTGGATTATTTTTGGGGCCCTTTGCAAGTTTTCATAAAAGACCACTAGCGACATCTATGTCCGAGCGATATTTGTTTGTTATGTTGTTATCATTCAATAAGATGCCAATGGGAATATTTTATTTCCTAAGTACTTTGGCTATAATGTGACGCCAAGCAATTATGGTGCTTGTCGCTTAGGTTGGACCTTTTGTGTAGTCTAGATTGAACCGTCACATTTTTCGTTTTTAATCTTTATAATAGCATCGCTGTGTTAGTGTTTGATTTAAAAAATTTTTAAAAAAGGGATTTGTTTGTATCAATTAAAAATAAAATTAATGTTCATATATTGGCAAATGGAGGACAGTAGCAATGTCGCACAACATCGCACGAGCTTCATATATATATTTCATAATCATCAGGAATGCTTACACTCAAGAAAATAGTGTGAATCTACTCTACAAATATCTCCATTTCGCTTACTTGCTTTTTTATTGGTAACTCTTCTTTCTTTGTCAATAATTGCAAAAAAATCAGTTTTTCCTTTAAGGAATAGCGTTTAAGCGCCAGATGTATTTGATCTACGGTTGGAATCGCTGAATGGCGCTTTAAAGTACCAGATATCGTCACTGCAGTTTCAAATCTAGCTTTCAATGCTTCTGCATTTACAACATGACTTTCTTGAGAGTTAAGCATAATGATGTTTTCCTTGAAGTTTTTTAACGCCCATTCATATAATTCTTACGCTGTCAAAATCTGATCTTTTCGAAAGGATTGTAGACTAGCTCAGGCAGCAAGTCTCTTCAAATTTCTACCAGTACCATCACAAGGCCCTTTTCCATGAGCCGTAGCGTGGAACTACTTCAGTTCCAAAATCCTCCTTATGAAAGCGAAGATTGGCCAAGTTGTACTTGTTCTTCAAGTTTTACGGTGCTCCATTAGAAAAGTAAAAAATCCTTTGGGGTTCAAAATTATTCTTCAAGTAATTGACAATTGTTTTCTGAAATTCGTGTACGGCTACAGAATCATAAGTCAGAGCGTCTGAGAATATGGTCATGATACGTTGTCTCAGTTGATCATTTTCTCTCTAATAAATAACTACTTTGCAAATACTTCCTTGGTCATTATTCCAATGGAAATATTGTGCGGCGATCCGAGCTACAAAAGTTTAATTTTCCGCAAAACTGAACTGGACAAGAAATGTTACTTCCAACAATTTCTCCTTCAAATATTTAACAAGCAATGCCTGTTTCTTGGCAACAAAGTCATGCGCTTTTAGTTGTAACAAGTCACTACTAAGCACTTCTGCAAAGGCTTCGATGTCCTTCGATGGCCTTTGTTTTCTAAAATAGGCATTGGAATTTATCTATAGAAAGGAATCCATTCTCTGACGAGTCCTAGCCATATCATCATGTATGTGCGTATGTTCTCTCTGAGCCATTACGTGACAACTATCAATAATCTGCTCGATAGATTCGTTCGTATATCCAGATATTCGGCCCGGCCAACCACGTCCTAATGTAACACGAGTTGGCACTCGGTGCTTCGTCATTTCTAAGCGGACGGTTCTGTTTAAGCTTTTAAGATCAGTCTTAGACTACTTTATCAGGCAGACCGAAGGAGTATATAAGGTCAGGATTTGCATAGGTCTTGAGTTCCTTGATTTTGCTTGCCTTAAGGTTTTCTCAGGGTATATTCTAAGGATTTTTCAGAACTGCCCGACCTTAGGGATTTTTTATAACTGCCCAAACTGACAGTAGACGATTTCTAAAAAAAAGAGGTCTAAGATCTAGTAATCAGGCTCATTTCGCTCTCTCTCTCTTTGTTTCTCTTTTTCTTTTCCTCATCTTCCAAGTGACTTTTAGAACTGACCATTTTTTTAGAACTGTCCATTTTGGTAGATTTGCCCGTCAGAATGTACCCTGAGTTTTCTTGACTATTGTATTCTAAATATCCTTAGATCCAAGAATACCCAGATACTTATATGACTCGCCCTCAGCCAGTGTCTTGATGTAATTTTCGAATTCATTCTCTCGCTTGGCGGTCATTAATTTCCCTCTGATTACATGCACTGTTCTGCACTTATCTGGTTTGAACTCCATGTGCATTTCATTGAAAAACCGTTTCGTGACATCACCCACGTGCTGGATTGATCAGCCTAAAATTAATTCTGAGTGATTCTGATGATATAGGTGTATCAAAAAGATATCTCGAGGTAATTTAACTTTCCTAAAATTTTGTTAGATCAACTATTAGAATAAACTAGAGACTTGTTGGTGATAGAATTTTTTTAAAAGTTTATCTAGACAAGAAAATTTAGCCCAGAAGTGTTATTCCATTTTTTCAGAAATTATTCGAAATTGCTATCTCTGGATCTGAGTTCCAAACTGGCATTTGAGCAGCCTTTAAAATTCATTCTATTTTATTTTTATGATATAGGTTAACGAAAAGATACCTCGAGATCAACTCTTAGAATAAATTAGAGACTGGTTGGTGATGGGATTGTTTAAAAAATGTATCTAGACAAGATAATTTAGCCCAGACTTGTTATTTCATTTTTTTAGAAATTATTCTATTTTCGAAATTGCTATCTCTGAATCTGATTTTCAAACTGGTATTTTATCATCATCTAAAATTAATTATAATTCAATCTGATGGTATAGGTGTATCAAAAAGATTTCTCAAGGCAATTTAACTTGCCTGAATTTAAATTAATAAAATATTCAGTGAATTTTTTGTATTTTAGAAAATGTTTTCTCTGGACCGCATTGCAAGACTTGGTTTGATCAACCACTAAAATAAATTAGAGACTCATTGATAATAGAAGTGTAGCAGAAATGAATGCAGAAGCGATATTTTGGGCCAAGATTTTTATTACAATTTTTTTAGAAATTTTGCTATAATCACCTATTTTATCAGGTTCAAATATTAAATTCATACATTACTGGTACCTTATCAGAAAATAAAAATCTTTTAGTGTAATTTAAATCTACTCGGTATAAAAAAGTATAGTATGTCTAGATTTATTTCTAAAACAATCTTATCACATACGAGTCTCTAATTTATTTTAGCAGATGATCAAACCAAATTCTTAGGTGCAGTCCAGGGAAAACATTTTTTAAAATACAAAAAAATCCCTAAATAATTTATTAATTCAAATTCAGGCAAGTTAAAGAATGAATTTTAAAGGCTGATCAAATGCCAGTTTGGAAATCAGATCCGGAGATAGCAATTTCGAAAATAGAATAATTTCTAAAAAAAATGAAATAACAAGTCTGGTCTAAATTATCTTGTCTAGATACATTTTTTAAACAATCCTATCACCAACGAGTCTCTAATTTATTCTAAGAGTTGATCAAACAAAATTTCAGGATGAGGTCCAGAGAAAACATTTTCTAGAATACAAAAAAATCCCTAAATATTTTATTAATTGAAATTCAGGCAAGTTAAATTACCTCGAGATATCTTTTTGATACACATATATCATAAAAATTAATTAGAATCGAGGGATACATAACTGCTGCAATCAGTGTACACACGTTCTTGCAATCACCTGCAATCACTTTGCAATCACCTGCCATCACCTGACATCATTCTGTAATCACCTTAATTCACCCTGCAATCAAGTCAAATCAAGTGCAATTACTCTGAAATCAAATCTCGACTTGAATATTATTTTTTATTTTCCAAACGACATTAATGGTTTATTAAAAAATAATGTATCTTGTCCCTTGGCGTGCATCTTACCAGCTGATGTCCCGACTTGAAATCCTTAAATTTCGTCTGCTACGTCAAAGGCGACGTCCTATATCGGTGACTATAGTATCTTCTTGTTGTGTGCATACGTGTATGTACATCTGAAGTTTTTTTTGTATTTGTTTCTATTATTCTAATAAAAATTGCACATTTATACATCTACATAAATTTCAAAAGAGAATCTTGGTGATGACTGGTCGTCTGGATTTTGATACGTGTGCAAATGACAAGTGAAGAGAATGAATAAGTAAAGAGATAAAAACTGTCATAATAGGCCCAAACAACTTCTACCTCGACTTCTACAAATACTCCTGCGATCATAAATTTTCGAGGGCTTAAAACTTTTTAAAATTTTAGGGAAATATTTTAGGTTTTGTTAGTTTTCTTCTTAACGGAAATCAGCATTTTAAATTCGGCATTTTGTCGGTAATTTCTGGCAATTGAAAAAATTAGATTTGAAAAAATAGTAAAATTTTTTAACAACCTCAGCTTATTTTAGTGTGTTTAAACTGAAATCCGGGTATTTTTAAAGAAAAATCATTAAAATTTAATCCAGTAATTTATGTTTAAAATAATAAATATTTCAAGCTCCAAAATCATTAGATTCCAAAAAGTTTCATAATTTTTTAAAATCATTTTAAGTTATATTGGCACTTTAAATTAAAAATTATTATTTTAAATGAAAAACTATTACAATTTGAACAAGAATTAGAATCTTTTAACAATTTTAGATTGCGATAGTGTTTTTAGTTGAAAAATTGAACTTTTAACTGTTATAAATTTAGCATTAAATTTTCTTAAATTTTCAACAGTTGAAAATTAAACATTTCAAATTATTTTTCCATTATTTAAATAAAAGATACTATGAAATAACAAAAATTTGGTTTTGATATTAGTTTTATGTTTTATCTTGAAAATTGCTTAAGACCAAGAATAATAATAATCGTACGCAAGTTTGTTTTCTAGTTTAATAAATAACTGTCACAATCGATACTTTCCCAGTTGATGAAGCTTTCTTACCGAAAATCTTTATTTCGGAGAATCATAGAAACCATCAAAAGGTCTATCAAATTGTATATTGTTACAAGGAACAACCTTTTGAGTCACAAAATTGTTCTATTCAAAATAATAAAAAAGTCTTCCTGTAAAGAAGTTTTTAAAATTACAAGTCGGTATTAGTAGATCTTAAACGATCGTCGAAAGTTTGAAAATAGGTAAATTGATGAGTTCTGAAAACG
This sequence comes from Belonocnema kinseyi, assembly GCF_010883055.1. NCBI lineage: Eukaryota > Metazoa > Arthropoda > Insecta > Hymenoptera > Cynipidae > Belonocnema > Belonocnema kinseyi. Next base: position 44,082,343 of record NC_046657.1, read on the forward strand.
CCTAGAAATTTAACATAAAATATGCATAGTACCGTAAAAATGGGGGAAAAGATACTCATAAACGTTTTTTGAGTACACTTAAAACTGAATTTAATCGCTTTATAGCAAGCAACCATTTTAAATCGATTTAAATTGATTCGAAATAGCTTTGAATTAAATTTAAATTACTTTTGATTCACCTTGAAATCCCCGAAATCGCACATAATTCACCATGAAATTACTGCTATCACTGAGAATTTACCGTGCAATCACTGCAATCATTTGTATTTAACAGTGCAATCACTGCAATCTCTTGCAATTAGCTGAAAAATCACAAAAAAACCTATAAATTCCCCCTGCAATCACTGCCATCACACGGAATTTACCGCGTAATCACTGAAATCACTCGAAATATGACATAAAATCACTGCAATCACTCAGTATTGACCCTGCAATCACTCGAGATGACTGCATTCTCTGCATTTACTTTAGATCACTTACAACCACTTGCAATGACTTACAGTCACTTGCAATCACTTGCAATCACTTGCAATCTCTTTCAATCACTTGTAATCATTTGCAATCACTTGCAATCATGCAATCGGTGTTCAACAAAATTTAGAGTTATTTACCCTTTGATTAGAATGAATTTTAAAGTCTGATCAAATGCCAGTTTTGAAATCAGATCCAGAGATAGCAATTTCGAAAATAGAATAATTTCTGAAAAAAATGGAATTACAATTCTGGCCTAAAATATCCTGTCTAGATTTATTTCAGATACAATCCTATCACCTACGAGTCTCTAATTTATTTTAGTGGCTGATTAAACAAAATTTTGAGATGAAGTCCAGGGAAAACATTTTCTAAAATACAAAGAAATTATAAATGATTGATAAATTAAAATTCAGGTAAGTTAAATTGCCGCGAGATATATTTATTTTATTGGTTGATCAAACAAAATTTTAGGATGAGGTCCAGAGAATATATTTTCTAAATTCCAAAAAAATCCCTAAACAATTTATTAATTAAAATGCAGGCAAGTTAAATTACCTCGAGATATATTTTTGACACACCTATATCATCAGAATTAATCAGAATTAATTTTAGGCTAATCAATCCCCAATGTTGGGATAAGATCTAGAGATAACGGTTTTCCAATAATTTTTATTGAAATGAACCAGCTGAAATGTACCAAATCCATCTGCATTTCCTGATGTGTATTTCATCTATGATCGATCTGCGTAAAAAAAACTATGGAAATCAGCTATTAATTTCAGAAATAATATAACATACCTTTTTATGCCGCAAATAAGCATTAAACACAATTCACTCTTTACAAACACTTTTATTATTTGTAATTACTACATAACATAACCTATATTTCTTATCACTTGTATCCATTTGAGGTTTCGAACGCAACCATGGAAACTATGATAAACTGTATCCGAAGATGCACGGGCTTGACCGAATGGCCGATCCGAATGCAACTTTAAAGGCGCGAGATATGAAAATGCCCCTGTCCAATGGGTTCTTCCCGGCTTTGTGCAATTCGGGTAGCAATCAAGTTCGCCATGTATGTAAGCCCCAGCGTGTCCACCCTGTATATCTTATGTAGGGAGAAACCACTCCTGCCCTTTGTCTGTTACAACTTTGGCCCAGAATTAGCCCAGTCGTGAATCTTCCTTAGCTAACACCTGGTTCTGGGCGCACTTTATATTTTCCTCACAGAACTTTTAACATTAAAGTCGAAAGCCTCGACATCTGTAATTTGGTGACAAATTACATAATTGTGAATTCTATTTTGTTAAAGCTCCTTCGGCTATAACAAACACATTCCCATCACGCATCTCCTGCTTCGTACTCCATTCTTTCGAAATTCATTTTCGTTTAGTTTTTCCATCAATTTAATATGCTTACTCTCAATGTTATTTTGAAGAATTTAAACTAAAAATAGGCATCCTAGCGTAAAGTGTTTCGAAGCAGCTTTGTTGATTCAATATTTTTATATGCCTTATAACAACTAAAGAAAAACTGCGTGTTCTATCGTAAAGCGATTCATAACAATATTGTACATCTTTTTTGCATGGACAATTTTAGTTTATTAATCTTTTTTGTATGTTGCATAGTTTTACCTCGAAATGGAATTTTTTCCGTTGCGATCATAATTTGAACTTTCGTTAGAAAATATAAAAAACTTGTTATCACAATCGTGTAGGGGCTTTAAAAAGCAACGTTTTTCTATTCTTGGCTTGTTTTCATATTTTGCGTCGTTTGATTTAAAACTTTTTATTTTTTTATTTTCAAAATGCTTTAACTTTGATTATTCTCGTTTTATAAAAAAAGTTAGGATATATTGTTTGACCTTTCGAGTACTTTAAACAGCCGCTAATGGACCTTTATATCTTAAAAAAATGAACTCAAAATTTCGAAAATTCTTTATTATTTAAAATTTGTTGTTCAAATTAGCTGGATAATAAACTGGACTTCAGTTTCCGATACGAAAATAGTCTACAAAAGTCGAATATTATAGATTAAATCTTTCGTCTTTAGAGGATCATAAAACGTCAACATTTGCAAAAATATGGGGGGAGGGGTACAGAAATATAATAGTTACTCTGATAAGCATGTAAAAACTGTATCTAATAGATACTTTTTATGTAAAGTTAAACATGTCTTTTTAATTTTCCTATTTCTCATTACAATTAATAGTATAGTATGTAGAATAGTAAGTATATGTGCTTTGTTTTTTGATCAGAAGATAAAATGCTATCATGCCTTACAATATACGAATAAACTATTCTTTCTATTGCGCCATAACTCTTTTTCCCTGACAAATTGATCTTATAATTTCATAAATCTGAGAATGGCGAAAGAAATAGCCACTTAAGTCGGGGCCAATGGTTCCTAAAACTTAAGTCGGGGCCAACGTTCCTAAAACGTTCCTCAAGAACGAATACGATAAGTCGCTTGATATTTCTAAACACGCAATTTTCTATTTTCGAAGCGTGTATAACCTCACTTTTGCAAGAAAGTAGTAAAAAGTAGGCCTCGTAAGAGGCTTGTATTGAAAAGCATTAAAAAATTTCATCCCTCTAGTGGCTAGGTGAGAAATGTTGAATACTCCTGAATCCCGTTTGTATCTTCCCGTTTTGAATCTCCACAGAAATTGAACTTATCTCTTAAATTGAATCGCTTACTGTACCTAGAACCGATAATATTTTTCTGAATACCACAAAGCTACCGAGAAATGGAACATTTTAATCCCCTTGAATTTAGCAAATTAACTTCCACACCGAAGGTTCAGGTAAAAATAATTTTTTTGAATTGTTCATCATGATGCTATATTTTTGTAATTGATTATGTTCGAACGAAGCGAACTGTTTACGATAAAAAGATATATTCTTGCATACAATACAACTAGATTTTGCAAATTGCATGCTTTTCCAGCGCGTTCTACAGCGTCAAACGAACATGGTGTTTTTAATTTATTAGAGGTTACATCCGGCAGCTCCGATCGGGTTTAGAAGGGATTGGAATCTTATTATTTTTTCCGCCTAATGAGAATTAACAAACGAATGACAGAAACGGCGTTCTTAGAGATTCAAAAACTTTAATACCTTTCAATGCTTCTTACGAGGCCAGATTTAAGAGGTCATTCTAGTAATTACCTCCGAAAAAAACGCTATCTTTGTCAATTTTTTAGGAGATTATTAATCAAAATATTGATGTTGTCATCGACGTGTCATTGACTCAGCGCATAAAGGAAAATTAAGAATATTTTATGTTCGTTTAAAGACAAGAGAATCCATATTTTTCGCAATAGTTTAAATTTATTTTTTATTGCGAGCTCACGAAAATAATTACAGAGGAGAAACCACTATTTTAAAGAGGCGCCTGCCGATCGCTTCCTGGACTCAATTTGATTATCTTTCTCTGATAAATCAATTATTTTTTTCCTGGTGAAGTAAGAAGTATAATTTACTAAATAAATGTAAAAATGAATACATGAATTAGTTTCCTATTTATATTTTCTTTTTGCAGAATTAGTTTTCCCACATAAAGATCAAGCAATTCATCCTATACCCGTTACACTTCTGAATGTTAGATGGATTAAATTTTTCCACAATGGTAGATTCGCACGTGGGAATGTAAACCCAGGCTATCGTGAGGTTTGAAAACGGAATGGTTACATTATTGAACTCGTCATGGAACAGATTTTATACCCATTCATGAATTCTTCACGTATTATGAGAAAGTAAATGCAGAAATCTGTATTGACGCCCTGATACCTAATATACAAGGATGGCTGATTTTCTCAACCAGAAAAAGTAATATTATCATATAAATCTATTTAAAAATGTTGTATTCTTATTTATTCATAGTAAATAGTACATTGCGTAAAACTGCGCATTTGTGTGTACCTTATTTTTTTATCCTAAAATAAATCTTATCATGTCTTAACATAAATATCTGGTCTTTTAATTGCGTAATCACTTATTTCATGCCTTCCAGATTTTCATTATAATGGTGTAAATTTAAATTATTTTCAAGACTTTAATGTGCCACAAGACGACTCACGAAATACAAAAGAAATTAGAATGACAAATGGGATATGACGACCGTGATTTGATACATAAGAAGAATTTCTTGATTCGTAAAGATAACTTGGAGCGTAACCAAATTTTAAGACAAGAAGAAAGAAATGCGATAGGGCGATAAGTACAAGCATTTTATGAAATTAAAGTAAAAAATTCTATTATTGTTCAAATAATTTGTTTTGCAAAAAAGATAAGTTAATATTCTTATAATTCTCTACATTTTTATTACGTACAATTTTTGTATGTTAAAATAAATACCTTAAATGCATGTTTTATGACTATTTTTGATAACTGTAAAGTGTGAAAAGAATTTTTTTCTAGATTTTAATTTTTCCAGGCTTGCTTCTGGAATTTATTTAAATAATTGGCATAGACAAATATAGTATTTTTTGTGTACAGTTTATGGCAGAATTAAATTTTGAATTTAAAATTTAATTTTCGAAAATAGCAATTTTATTTGAAATCCAGTAAATAAAAAAATTCAAAACAATTTAAAGTTAATAGGGAGTGACAGGATTTATAATCCGGTTTGTGGCACTTTTCGAGTTCACGAGCGTTTTTCTAGGTCTGAATTACGTCGAAACCCGAATATAATGATTAGAATATATGTCTGGTATTATCCATATTAATCCTTCGCTTTTTTTGAGGTTATATGTGGTAAGAATTTTGTAGGTTATCTTTTGGCGAATTCTTTAATTGAAATTAAAGGTGATCTATGAAAAGAGAAGTGTTATTGCGTTGAATATTAGTTCAGGCTAATTTCAGAAATGGTATAATGTCAGGGTTATTAATAAAATACTTCTGAATCCAAAAAGTTTCACAAGCCATATTATAAATTCTGTCACTCGGTGTTAACTTTAAATTCTTTTAAATCTGTTTTTCTTTATTGGGAACTATTATACTATGAGCTTACCCTCGCGGATCGAAGAAACCGAATGGAGCCTCTATAAAGTACTCGTAGAGACTCCATTGGGTCCCCATTCAGTTCCTTTTTAAATAACTAAAAAAAGAACAGCAAAATCAACTTTTAAGTGGTTGAAATTCGGCTTCTACGTCAAAATTTTTATTTGAAACTCACGGAGTAATCGCAATACTTTTTCTTGCAGCGTTAAAAGCTTTAAAAAATAAAATACCTATCATTTACATGGGCCGAAGGCGCCTTCAAGTGCATCTTCTTTTAGTAGCAGTTAATAAGCGTTCCATCGGTAATTTCAAAAATTTTGTCTGAATTCTAGTCACCTTCAGCAGAAGTTAATGACATTTTTTAAAAATATTTAACGCTACAAAAAAAATTATTGCGATTACTCCGTGAGCTTCCGATAGAAAATTTAACGTAGAATCCGAATTTCAACAGTTTAAAAGTTGATCTTGCTGTTTTTTGAGTTTTTTAAAAAGGAACCGAATGGGGACCAAATGGGGCCTTTACTCGTAAAGCCCCCATTGGGTCCCCATTTGGTTCCTTCGGTCCGCCAGGGTATTACGCCCACAAAAAAGTGAGCTTTAAGATAGACCTTTACGATACCATGTAGCTAGTGGCAGTTGAGTACAATGTAAAATTTTTTTGTGATTGTGAATTGTATTGTGAATTGAATGCCTCGCAGGTCCGCTGCTGCTAAGCATCTCCATATACGTATCAGCTGAAATAATAATGGTTTTATTTTATGCAATATCGGAGTAGAATATTTTATTTAAAAGTGAGGCGAAATGTAAGTTCATACATGTTTATATTAAATCTAAGGTTTTCACGCAATATATATTTCCTTCAGAAAGAGAATAAAAGATTGAAATTTAGCGAAAATTTAGCATCAGAAACTTAAAGTTTGAAAACAATCAATATTCTTCATGAAAAATGCTGTCAAAATCTCTAACATAACCTTCAAAAGCACATGTAATTTTTTGGTGAGCTTGTGTATTCGTGTAGTTTTTGTTAGTGATGTTGACAGCATTTTGGATACAAATGATCCATTCCCAGGGGGCACAACATTTGGCAAAACATCTTTAAGATAACTTTAGGATATCCTATGTTCATCTCGTTTAGGTGTTTTTACGATATCGTAAAAACGTCTTATGATTTCACGATGTCTGTCTTCCTTCTTAAGGAAGTCTGTAGTGCCCGTAACTTGCTGACTTTTTTAAAAGTAATACTTTTCAAATTTTCTGTATCTTTTTTTTTAATTACGAAGCTTTTTATGTAACTAGTTTGGTTTTTATTCGCCAAACAAATTTATTTCAAGTAATGTTAAATTCAATATAAAAATAATGACATTTAATTACTTTGAAGAGCAAAAAAGCAAAAAACATTTTGTTACACCGCGACGACACACAAAAATTTAATATCCTCCGAACTGAATAACCTTTTTGGATAACAAATTATCAATTCTCATTCAGCATTCCCATACGTCGAAAGGATACTTTTTTGTGAAAAAAAATCAAAAATTCTTCTTCTAATCGCTATTGCAGACCAATTTTTAAAGCCTATGAAATTCTGCACTGTTAAAAATTTCTGTTGTATTGTAAAATTACATTACGCTTTGCTACTAAACTTCCATTACATTTATTATGAAATCACAACAGAAATTTTTAACAGTTCTAACTAGGTTTTCCAAAATCCCGTATGCCTACCGCTAACACGACCTGACCGGGGAAGGGTCAGGTGGGGTAAACGAGCCACAAGGCGGCTGCCACTTACGTGCAACGTGAACCCTCGAAGTTCCTTTCAATTTATTTTGCGCCAGGTAGGGTCCACCCTACCGGAACCTCCACTACGCTGTCCTGGTGTCACTTAGCAGGAATGCTAGCTCCAAAATGACACTAAGAAAAAGGGATAGGTAGTTCTCACGGGCGAGATAGAGAAAACTATTCAAAACACTCAGGTTTTCATGAGACAAAACAATTTATTCAAATTTTATATCAAAAGTCTATTTATTATAATGGACACAGAAAGAAACAAAGTTAGGTTACAATTACGGTGCCGGTTGTCAGGCAACCTCCTGACAACCCTCTGAGAACCTACATTCTAGTTCTAGCAAACTTATTGTCAAGCTGCTACTATCCCGACATCTTGAGAATTTTCAGACACGCACTCGACAATTTTATTTTCAGGCTGAGAACATCCTGACAATACTCTTGGAATGGACAGACAACTCTGATTCAATAGTCCTGCTGGGAATCCCCAGTAAACCCCCTGAGAATCTACAGACACGCGGAGAGAATCCAACCGGCGTGCTGTGGAACCCAGATCGAAGCGGGAACGGCTGCTATTGGCTGTGCATCAATCATCTTTAACATGCCTGTCAGCCTCCCCTCTCCTGCAAGAGTGTAGTTGCTCATTTTCGTAGTGTTGCAGGGTTGGTCGTTTTGGGCTACGATAGTCCATCCGGTGCTGCTGCTCGGCGGAGGTTGCCGAACTAATGCCTCGTGTTACCCATGCCTGGAGAAGTGGCGCAAATATTCAACCCTTTTCCCTATGAATACTGGTGAGAGACTATGGTGCTGCCTGCTTCGTGTTTACAACTGTCAGATAGTTCCTATTCTCATTACCCTTCTTAAAAAAATATAACCGGCTCAGAAGTCTACTTATATCCCTGGCAATTAATCTCAATTGAAATATAATATCATTTCAAGCTTCCAAATCTATTTGAAGGTTAAAAGTGAGAAATTATCAGTATATAATTTTGTTCAAAAATAATTACGGAATGATTAAAAAATATTTTATCGGCATAAAGAATTATTGAAAGATAGAATATCGTAGAAAACTTTAACAACTAAAAATGTTCTCCTTTTGATTCTACTAGGATTTATCGTATTCTTTCGTGATTAGCCAGAAAACTGAATGAAAAATAGTCTTAAAATTAACGAAATAGCTGCCATTTTTCTAGAAAAATTAAAAGTCGATTTTTTGAAAAAATCCACACTTAATTTTTTTCCATTTTTTTTCTTGTAATTTTTACTTTGATAAGGAATATATCTTGTGAGATTGGTTCTAGATAAATAACTTTTGTGGCCAGTAGATTATTTTTTCTTACAATCGATTTTAATACTTTTTTTGAAAAAGTGGAAGATATGAAAAAATGTTAAGATAAAAGTTGACATTCATAAAAAAGTTTTATAAAACATGTCTCCTGCTCTTTTGTGATAACTGCCATCGTTCAGAACAACTATTCAAAAATGATATTTTTAGGGAAAAAAATTCTCCTGGCTTCATAAATAGTTTAGCTGGGATAAACTCAGAAGATATGTTCCTCATCAAAGGAAAAATTTTTTTTAAAAATTGTTAAAAATTTAAAGATGGTTTTCTGTTAAAAAACAACATATTTCGTCCCGAGGAGATTCTGAGATTTCAAGTCTAAAACCAATATATGAATTGCAATAGCTTTGACGAACAGATTCTAATCATGTACGAGAACTTCGCACTAATTTTTTTTTGTAATTAGAAACTTTTCTACATCTACCGCGTATTTTATGTTTATTTCTGTACCACTATGTGGGAGAGCTTATTCAGGTATTTCCAAACAAAGTTAAAATATTATTTTTCATGATGATTTTAGATTTCGTCTTTATTTGCATTAATTTTCATTCTCAGCTACCCTGTAATGTGTATTTTTCAATTAATGTATATTATTACTATTTATTTTATGGATTTATATTAAAACTAAAGAATTTCCATTGTCTTGTTTTTATAATTTAAAAAAGTTCGCATCATTGGAAAAAGAATGTTGTTAATAAACAGTTTGCTACATCTTGTGCTGTTTTTCTATAAATTTATTCTAATTATGTTCAATGCCATTTTTACGTTTAAAACAGCAACTACACGACCATTAAAAGAATAAAGGATAGAAGCTTTGTAGATAAAAAATATAATTTAAGCATGTTAATGTGTAACAGATGAGAGATCCATGGCCAAAATCTAATTTTAAAGGAGCATCTCAACCATTCTGCATGTTCAAAAAGATAGAGTAACGCAGAGCAACTTGTCTCGGTGTATACGTGGCATCAAAAAGAAAACACTTACTGCCCCGTAAACTTTTTATTTGTAAAACCGAAACTGCGGGCCAGCACGCAGCGCACTAGCACGCGAGAACCGCATACAATTCTTGCGCCATTTCCCAAAAAGAACTTCTACTACTAGCTAGCCTTACTAGCTACCGCTCTGACGTTTACTTGTTCTCAAGATTCTGCGTCTTAAGGCATAGTTAAGCGCGCATAACCGAGCGATTTTCAAAGACGACGTTCCTAAGCTGCGCCAGGAAATCAATAGTTAAAATAAATCATATAAAAAGCGTCATGGAGATTCTCTTAAGAGTAATTAGCGGATTATTAAGATGTGAGGAAGAAAACTAAAGTGAAAATTTCAGTTTGTTCTTTATATTTCTTTGTAAGATTTCTGTTATTTAAATATAATGAGCTCTTTTTCTCGATTTGCTAATGTTTGCTGACTCTTCTGCCAATCTGAAACCCCCTAACTTTTTCCATTCAGAAACAACCAATTCTGCTGATCTGAAATTCCCAAATTTGTTGACATAGGATGCCCGTCTTGTCGTTTCTTTTGTATTACCAATAGCAGATAGACTAACTATGTAATTTTACAAGAGATTTAAATTAGAAATTTGCGAGTTGATCTGATTCCACGTATATATTATTTGCATCATTTTCAAGGAGATGAGTAAATGGTAATTGTCATTATGTTAGAAATGGCGAGTTATAAATTTTATTTAAAATAATATAACTTTCTCTCGTAAAACCCACACTCTGGCCAAGAAAGATCGTAATATTTTAAGAAGAGGTATTTTTCAGAATTTTGTTGCTGAAAACTGGTCCTAGAAAGACGTGGCGCCATTGAAAATTTTCCTTAAGTTAGGAGAAAAATTTTTCAAAGATTAGAAAATTCAATTCTTTCAAGGTCATTTAAATTAAAATATGCAAACTCTTGATCGTTGATATGTGCTCATTTGAAGTTGTAAAGTTATTTTTATATAGAATGGAAGTTTTTAACAATTTCCAATTGACCAGTTTAAAAAATAAATGTCGCTACGCTGCAAAATTGCAAATTTCAAGCTAAATAACATTTATATCATTTTAAGAAATTCTGTGTTAGAAACGTAAAAAATTAAAAATTAATTTTCTGAACTAAACACTTTTTTAACCTTGAGTTGTTACATATTATTAGTGAATGGTTATTTATGGGTCAAAATGTATTTTCAAACCTTTTGAGAATTGTCCTTAAAATAATTTTTTCAAAATAAAAGATGAGTTTAAATGTTCCTAGGCACCTTTAGAACATTTCTTTATAATCTCGAAACCTTTTCAGAACATTTCTTTATAATCTCGAAACCTTTTCAAATCTTTAAGAAGCTTCCAAGCTTGATTTCGAAAGCTTCATAAATCCCATTTTTCAAAACTTTTAAATATCTCTTAAGCTTACTCGAACTTTTTCTAAATTAATCTCTCTTTTTATATTTAGCGTATATTTTTGAGAAAAAATTTTTCTTTTGATCTTTCTGATAGTTTAATTGGGAAAGAACCCGACCGGCAATCGGAAGTTCTGTGGTTCGATTCCCAGTGGAGCTATTGTTGGAAGATCTTTTTTTAGAAAAATATAATTTCAAAATTGATAAATTTCTTGTCACCTTCCCTATTTCTTATGATAATGAATAGTATAGTTTTTGAAATGACAGTTTCATGTACTTTGTTTATTGATTAGAAGATAAAATCCTATCATGCCTTACAACATACGAATAAACTATTCTGTCTTTTGCGTCATAACTTTTTTTCCCCTAACAAATTGGTCTTATAATTTCATAAATCTGAGAATGGCGAAATAGATAGCCACATAAGTCGGGGCGAATGGTCGGGCCCCTCCCCAGTGGGCACAAAATTTTGCGATGTCTTTACGATATCGTTACGACATCTTTCTAATAATTTTACGATATTCTATGTCCATGTCGTTAAGGTTTCTTTACGATATCGTAAAAACGTCGTATAATCTCACGACGTATTTACGATATCGTAAAGACACCGTAACGTCACAGACTTATGGTATCGTAACATTGTCGTAATGATGTCGTAACGATGTAGTAAATACGTCGCAAACTTTGTGCCCACTAGATCACTTTTACTCCCAAAAATTGTTGTAATGGTTAGAGGGCAAAAAATCGTACTTCACAAAACGTATAAAAGTCCAAATATTTTATCATGAGAAAAAATAACGATAAGGAGCCGTTTCTTATATCTTCATTCGCAAACATTAATGATTCGACTCACCCAAATTTAGTATATATTTCAAAACTGTTCTAAAAATATACGTTATTCATCACTGAGATTCCTTCAATTTCAGAAAATAACTACCGTGCCTGGTATTTTGTGTGTCGTCTTCGTGGTTTACGCTAATCTTATTGGTAAATATAATATTTATAATTCGAAGTGATTTTCGGTGCAAGTATATTGAATTCCTAATTAAGATAATTGTAATTAAAACAAATATTTTTCTCTGCACATACTGAATGGAGGTTAAACATCTTCGCACGGAGCAACTTTGCACGAGTCCAACTGTGGGCGTCTATGACGTTAGAGGCTCACATATGGTACACTCCCAATTGTGTATGCGCACAGATGCAACACTCCCAACTCTCCAAGGTCGAAATTTATACGTGCGCATATAGTACACACCCAAATGTGCAGGTGTGCAAATGGTAGCCTTCCAACTGTGCACATTGAAATTTATCCGTGCACATATGGTATACTCTCAACAGTAAATTGCCATAAACTACTGATGAATTAACACAAATTACTGACAGGTTACCACGAATTATCATCAATTACAAAGAAATTGTGTTGAAAAGCTTTCAATACCATATATTTCCACAAATATTGAATTTGTTACAAAAGAAAAGATTTGCAACAGGTGCTGAAAGTGGACAGCTGTAATTCTTGTGAAGTTTAGAGTAGTTGTCATCGGCTAGTCATCAACTCATTTTGAGCTTGCCTCTCACTCGCCTGCAACTCCCTCTTGATTAGCCTCTGACTCGTCCAGCAAACTTCACACTTGATTGAAACTGATCATTTCTCGCACTTGTAGCTAAATATACTATTCCATCTTGTACTCTAGGAGATCAGATTTACTAAATTATCAAATTGGTTCCACTAGAAAGGCACTAGATGGACAGTCAAAATATTACGTTCATTCAGTTGTTCCAAGAATCCTTAGTTCTGGCCATTTACTGTATAGCAAGAAACCACAAAAAAGAAGAAATAACAATAAGTAGAAGTTTCAAGAATCAGTTTAAATTGATTTTTAATTGTAATCTCACAAAAGTAATTACACAGGAGATAACATTTGCTTCTGCATCATAAAAATTAACTATACATGCAAAAAAGTAAGATCAATATTTATTCTTTACCCTAAAATCCAACATTATTGCAATGTTAAAAATTTGCAATTAAAAGGGAACTTAAATACACACAGAGAGAAATGGAAACGATAATACGAAGCATAACAGAAGAGAAGGCCGGTACGAAAACAGCAAAAGAAATTCAAACCGGTACTATTATTAGAGGTGATTGCCTATCGCTTCTCACACTCATTTTAATTTTCTCAATCTGATGAGTAAATTAAAATTTTCTATTTAAAATAAGAACTATAATTTACTAAATGAATGTGAAAATCAATACACGAATAAATATCCTATTTACACTTTCTTTTTACAGAATTAGTTTTCCTACATAAAGACCAAGCAGTTCATCCTATAACCGTGACACTTTATAATGTTAGATAGATTGAATTTTTCCCACGATGGAAGTTTCGCACGGGGGCATGTAAACCCAGGTTATCGCGAAGTTGGAAACCGGAATGGTTACATTATTGGACTTGTCGTGGATGAGATTTTGTACCCATTCAGTTACCCTCAAGCGCATGGTGGTATATATGGAAGAGTTAAAGTACGCTCAAATGGCAATATTGCTAATGTGACTCAAGGGATACCTATTAGTGATCCTCTGAATCATGAATTCTTCACCTACTATGACAGAGAGAACGCAGAAATATGTATTGATGTCCTGATCCCTAATGTAGTGGTATGACTCATTTTCTAAACTAAAAATAATATTATTATATAAATCTATCGCAAGTTTACTATTATTTTAAATTATTAATAGTGCGCTACGTAAAACTGTGCATGTACATGCAACTTGTTCGTTAGATCTGAAGATAAAATGTTATTAGGCCTTTCAATAAATATCTGGTCTTTTCATTGCGTTTCTCGACAGCCGAGATTTTTTCCTTTCAAGCCACATGTTAATTTTAAAAGCCCGGTGGAGATTTGAAGTCTGATTTAAAAATAAAAAATTTAGTACTAAAAGTCGCGCTTGAGTATTGCGCAAGACATCGATTGAACCTTCGAAATCCCGTAAACTCTTATCGTGAATCAAGGTATACACAACCCAGTTATTCAGGATCACGGAAACTCAGTCTTAATCCTCATGTTCGTTTGGCAACCAATCTAGATTCATACAAGAATTCTGATCCAAAGCCGTAGACTCCTGGAATAATAAAGCGTCACTATATCCCTTCTTATCAATATCGTGATATGCCTTATAATCCGCATCTTTATTATCTTAATGCTGCTATACAAAGTAATGGGTATCATAATCCTAGTAACTCTCGTGGATGGGCAAATACTTCACCTCGTCATCAGCCTCCTATTTCCACAAATAAGGAAGATTTAAAGTACAAATACGTTTGACAGTATCAGTATCGCAAGAAAGAAGTCGCCAAGGAAATGATTAATGATTTTCTTGAAAACCCAGATGAAAATGTGTAGCTGCTTTTGAAAAACTAAAAACAAGATCAATAAAAGCTGCTGATGGGATAATCAGCTGTATCAGAACTGAAATCAAAATTATTTCTCAGTGGTTTGCGAAGTATCTTTCGCAGTCTGGAGGACTAAGAAAGATACTTCGCAAAACTTCGCAGTCCCGCAAGCAACTTTGCTCAGAAACATTCATTTTTTTGGTATGCAAGAAGGACGAACGAGGTTTTGGAACTCCTCTCTATCTTTTTCACAACCTGTTGGCATCGTTAAACCAAGCAAGAAATGCATCAGCCAGTAATAGATCATAATAAATATAAAGATAAGCGTAATATATGGATTAGTAGACCGAAGTATCATATTAGCGGATGCAAGATACTACAAGGAAAACCTTGATTTAGTAAAAAATACTATTTTAAAAAACGCTTACCCACTAGAATTGTTAAGAATTAAAATCGCTGAACGTTATAAGAAAAAACAAAAAAATTAATGAAAATATACAGATTAATAACAAATCATACTTAAATTTCAAAAAGAAAAAATTAGTAGTTCTGCCCGCCCAATGAGAATCAGGCTCCGTGAAAAAGGCCCGCGAATCAGAGAGCGACTCGCTTCATTGCGATAGATTTATGTATGAGTACGCCCCTACTCGTTCTCTGATTCGCGGGCCTTTTTTACGGAGCGCGACTCTCATTGGCCGGGCGCTTAATTGTTTGGGCTTTTTGTCACGGATCCTATAACCATGCACAACGTAACCTCCAAATTAGCTATTAGTATCGCTGTAACTGTCTCAATCAATCAACTTGACGAAAAATTCGTCAACAGTACAAAACAAACTATCATAAAAAACCGGCATAATCTCAAGGATGTTTTTCTGTAAGTTTATAATAACTTTTATTCAAATACTAAATATAAAATTTTAAAAATAAATTAAAAATTAATTAATAATCTTTATCATATGTATTTTGCTTCTCGAATAAGCCTTGAAAAGGTCCTGAAATACAGGTTGAAACATGTCGGCAAATTTTGTATGAAAAAAATTTTTTGAATACAAAAAAAAGCGTAATAGGCCTTAACAAACATTATTTACTCTTCAAATTCGCTAATGGTGTCATTAATTGCAGAAAAGAATAAGTTTTTTCGATTCACAGAGAAAAAATGATTTAAACAAATCAAAACTGTTTCAAAAGTCCGTAATATGGCTTTAGAAAAAACTACTAATCTTATTTGAAACAAATAACAGTTGTGTAAACGATTTAAATATAATAATAAGTTCTTCGAAACTCGTAAACTATCGATTAAAAATAATGTATATTGACAAAATTCAATAAAAATGCCGTATTTAGCATGAATTCGATAGAGCACCGCTATTTTATATTTTCTGGGCATTCTCCGAGCACAATAAAAAGGGATTATGGGGTCAAAAGATTGCAAGTTATTGTGTAAAAAGTATTGTTTGGATTGTTTTAAGTGGCGACTATACTCTGATTCACAAAAAGTTTATAACAAGTACTTATTTTTTCCCTTTTCTTGAAAATCGAGTTTCCATATTTAAACCCCAAGTGAATTTCAAAAGGCCGGGGCACGGGTTGGCGTTGAAGAAAATTACGGCATTTCTTTTTTTGAAAAGCGGAAGACTTTGAGAGGTATGCAGAATATCCCATTTTGATAGATAGAATCAATCGAATTTCAATATCCCTTTTCATCTATTGTAGATTAAAAAATTGTAGTGAAGAATGTAAAAATTATAAAAAATCTTTATTAAAAAAATTACGTAAATTTTCAAATTAGAAAAAGCGTACGTCCCCTGACGTAAAGACATACTTTTGAACGTTCGCATTTACAAAAGTTGTGCTGAATGATGCTTGTTTTTGCTGCAAAATCTGATTCTAAAGCGTTTTTAGAAATGCCACCCGTGCGTTTCAAAGATATTTTTGAAAAAAGTTCAAAATACCGTGTGTGCGTAGAATGACCCGTCCCATTGCATTTTAGAGCAAAATTTTCAACACCAAAATTAAACTAGGTGAAATTCTTAAAAATTTGAGGGGAAAAAAAACCCCTATCTTAGTAGGTGCCGAGTTATGGACCTTCAACGAACCCAGATTTTTTGAAAGAAAATAGGCGAAAAATCCCGATTCTAAAGTCTGTATCTGCACTTTGTAAACTGTTCATCTTACGAAAAAAATCCATAAGTTAAATTTAAGTAGACGTAATTTCAAATAATTCTAAGAAAAATACAATGATCTAACGCCAATAGGTCATAAATTATAGCTTCACAAAGTTGACCGCTTTTGACCTATTTTTCAGGGCAAATTACTCGTGTTCAGGTTTTTCAAAATACTTCACTTCTGCGTGAAGCTACGTAAGTGGTGCAAGAGAAAAAGTGCAGGGCAGCAAATTCTGTGTATATCTAAAAAAAATATCTTCTAGTCTTCCTATATCAAGAGTTATGACACTTAAAAAAAACATAATTTTTGCTATTTTGAACTATTTATAGTCATAAAAGTTTTTACGCAAACACAATTTTTATAACTTTTTTCAAAAATTTCTCCGGGACGCACGGTTGTCACATCTAGAAAACTTGGAATTTTATTTAGGACCCCTTAATAAATAATTTTAGAAAAAAGGCACATTACTACGATCTACCACAACTTTTGTTAGTTCTAAATAATTGAGAAATTTAATAATTTGGCCTTGGGCCACGTTAGTTACAATGCCTTGTCCCATAAAGATAAATCCACATAAATCCACATTTGTAAGTTATTTACTTTTATTTCCTAAATGTTTATATTTATTTTTCTATTAAAAATATATAAAAAAATAGATAGCAATCCTGTGTAGAACCATAATATTCCCATCCTTTCCGATTCATTTTAATCACCACGTCTTTTTGTAGGTGCTGCGATTAAAATGTGCAAGCCATCAATAACGGATTTTAAATTCGAAATATGAGTTATTTTGTTCAATTCCGTTGCCAAAATTGAATGCCCAGCATTCCTTGAATTCTCGGAATTTCTTGAATGCCCTAAATTCCAGGAATTTAATGAATTCCTTGAAACCGATGTATGTCTTAAATTCTCTTAATTTCTTGCATTATTTCAATTCCTTGAATTTGCTGATTACCTGAAGTTCTCTGAATCCCTTGAATACTCTCAATTCCTTAAATTCTCAAAATTTTTCGAATTCTCTCAGTTCCTTGAATTCTCTGAACTCCTTAAATCCTCTGAATTCCTCAAATACTTTTGATTCCTCAAATTCTCTGAAATCTTTGAATTCTCTGAATTCCCTGATTTCCTTGAATGGTTTGCATTCCTTGCATTCTTTGAATTCCTTTGAATTTACTGAATACCTTGAATTCTCAGAATCCCTTGAATTCCTTCAATTCCTTGAATTTCTAGAAACCTCTGAATACCTTGAATCCTCTGAATTCACTAAATTTTCTGAATTCCTTGGATTTTTTTAAATCCTTGAATTCTCTGAAATGCTTTAATTCTCCGAAATCTTTGAATTGTCTGATTTCCTCGAATGCCCAGCATTCCTTGAATTCTCCGAATTTCTTGAATGCCCTGAATTCCAGGAATTTAATTAATTCCTTGAAACCGATGTATACCTTGAATTTTCTTAATTTATTGCATTATTTGAATTCCTTGAATTTGCTGATTGCCTCGAATTCTCTGAATCCCTTAAATGTTCTCAATTCCTTGAATTCTCTGCATTCTTTGCATTCTTTGAATTTTCTGAATTTCTTGAATTCTCTGTATTCCTTGAATTTAATGAAATCCTTAAAACCGATGCATACCTTGAACTCTCTCAATTCCTTGCGTTCGTTGCATTGAATTGAGTAAATGCACTTGCATGCAATACGCCTTCTGCAGTTTTCATTTGCAACACACATGACACGCACGCTTTTGTTAGTTATAAATTATATTTTTAATAATTTAACAAAAATATTAAGAACAAAAATTAGAATGTTGTTCAGGCGATATAACGACTCAAAAATCGACAGTATCTGGGTTATAACAACATGCAAAAACCATCCCGTTTCATCATAAAGTAGGTGGTATTAGTTTGAGTTAGCGGACATATTGTTGTAAAATGTTTATTTATTTCTTTTTATATTCATATCGTAGACATTTCTTTGCTTGAAAGAGTAAAAAAACCGCTTGCAAATAATTATAGCAATATCAAAATAATGTAGTGACAATATTAACTTCTAACTCAGAATAATAGGTACCCAATTGAAAACGATTGGAATCATTATAGAATGTAGGATGGCGCCAATATTTGGAAACTCGGACCAAATAAATTGTAGGCAACTCATTAAAATTTTTTTAATTTACAGTAGAAAAACTTATCCGATACTTTTAAGTTTCTTGCATAATAAAAATACTTTTTAAATATTTTAGCATACTAAAGAATAAGAGTTTAATTTTGAATTAACAATTTTTTGAAACTGAGTTTGAAATGCTAAAATAATAAAAATATATTGAGTTTGAAATTGAGCAGCTTAGGAGCCCGAATTTCAAAAAGTTTATTTTTTAAGTCTCTGCATTTGTACTTATGCATATCAAATCGCAACAAGATTAAAAATGTACATGTTTCATTATTTCAATTTCACAAGTCATAATTTTAAAGTAAATATACTTCAATCGATTTTCTGAAGTTTTGCGTTTTTGAAATATTCGTTTAATTTCTTTTTTACTTTGAAATTAATAAATATTTTAAATTCTGAATAATCAATTTGAGAATATTTATTCATCAGAGTTTTAATTTCAAATCATTTACTTCATAATCGTTGTCAGTTTTGGGTTTTCAGTAGTAATTTTTTTATTTTTAATGTTTGGGTTTTTTTATTGCCTTTTTGAACTATACGTTTCTTTTTCCAAGGTTTACATTTGAATTATTAATTTTTTAACGACTTAAATTTAAAGCCAAATAATTTTCAATACATTGATCTATAATTATATAATTTTTAATGAATTCAATTAAAAATTTTGCAATTTGAAACGCTTGTAATTTAAAATTGTAATTGCACTTTGAGGGCTTCAAAAGTCTTTAATCTTTAAAGTAGTTGTAATTTTTTTTCGAAATTTCTCTTATTTTCAAAACCTAAATCTAAAATTATTAAATATTTTCAACTTAATTTTTAAAATATTCCTTTAGTTTTTTTTAAACCTCAACCGATTTCAAAACCTATAAGCGTTTATAAAATTGTCACTACCATAAATGATCCAAGAGCTTATAATAATTTTTAAAAAAAGAAACAATTTCTCTGCTCTTACTAATATAAAATCAACTTCTTTATTTTTATCGCGTATATGATTTTATATTTTTAATGGATAATACTATTAGTACACTTTTTATCGTACTACCGCTTTCGTCTGGTAAAAATTATCTATAAAATTTTTATTTACTTTATTTTGTATTATACACTGTTTAAAATTGATATTCTTCCCAAAAAGTGAATAACTGTTTTTAAATAATTCCCGTCATATGAAAGTCCTGCCATCACGTGCCAAATGCGAATTACCCGATTGGAAACAATTGGAAATGCAAAATGCTTAATCGTTTTCAATCGTTTTGGCATAATTAAGAAACACGATTCGGAACAATTAAGATATTAGTTCTATCTTCCTTATTTATCTGAATTGATTGTTTCTAGAAGGAATTCCTTGCATTCTTTGAATTCCTTGAATTTGCTGATTGCCTGAACTTCTATGAATCCTCATGAATTCTATCAATTCCTTGAATCTTCTGAATTCCTTAGATTCTCTTGATTCCTTAAATTCTCTGAAATTCTCTGAAATCCTTCAATACTCTAAGTTCTTTTAATTACCCGATTTCCTTAAATTCTCTGAATTTCTTTGATTCTCTGAATCCCTTCAACTCTCACAATTCCTTGAATTTCCGGAATTCCTTGAATCCTCTGAATTCTTTAAATTTTCGGAATTCCTTAAATTCTCTGAATTTCATGAATTCCTTGAATTCTCTGAGCTCCTTGAATTTTCTCAATTCCCTGAAGTCATTCAGTTCCTTAAAGTCCATAAATACCATTAATTTTCCCAATTGTTTAGATTTTCTAAATTCTTTACATTATTTAATTCCTTGAATTCTTTATACGGTATTGATGACAATTTAAAATACATTATTCAGAAAACGTTTGACGTGATTTTTTTTTAATCCAAAGCAGTGCATTTTTTGACAGCATTTCTTTAAGACAAGGAAATTATTTACTTAACTTTATCAAATATTATTAAACGGAAACAAACTCGTGCATTGCATTAAAGAAATCATTTCTTTGGGTGCAATTTTTTGGATATAAAAAAATATTTTCCTGTTTTGGGAATGTGAAATTATTAACTCGAGGAATTAACTTCTTAAAACAAATAACCTAATTCTCATCAATATGGCCTTTGATCAAGCAGAATAAAAATGTACCAGATTTCTGCATTGGATTTAAAAAGACAAAAGAAGATTAAATATCTTTGGACTGCAAACAAGAAAGATCTTTTGTCGAAAGGATGATGGCACGCCTTAGATTCAACTATCACTGTTAAAACACATCAAAGGATTCCAATAAAATTAAGCTATTTACGAAATAGTCACACACAATAACGGAATATTGTTATTGTTTGGT
Source organism: Belonocnema kinseyi (assembly GCF_010883055.1). Taxonomy (NCBI): domain Eukaryota; kingdom Metazoa; phylum Arthropoda; class Insecta; order Hymenoptera; family Cynipidae; genus Belonocnema; species Belonocnema kinseyi. The sequence continues at coordinate 44,103,360 of NC_046657.1, forward strand.
TATTTGATGACAGCAGCTTTAAATCTTTATTTCGGTCCTCTCGCCTCTCATTTTTCGCGGTGCTTATTTTTTGTGACTCTCTTCGCCTCTAAATACTCAGGATGGTTAATTTTTATGGATACCTTTGCGTCTCACTTCACAAGGTTTCTTATTGGTTCTCCTTTCCTTCGCACCAGGTTTCATCTTATTCGCATTTTCTATGATATTCTTTCTGTTAATACGCGTTTCTTTAGTGGAAATATCGCTTTTCTTACTACCTTTTTTTTCTTTTGGAGTACTCTTCCTATTCGAGATACGCTAAGGTTTAGGAAAAATATCACTTTTCTCTGCACATGAAAAACGTTTGAGGTTCAGCTGTTCAAAGCATCGTACTTAAGAGTACCGGGTATTGTGATCGCTTAACTAAAACGATCTACTAATTTCAATGTCATTACTGAATGATAATCCTTAGGGTTAAAGAGAACAACTGTTTTCTTTAAATTTTCTCTGGCCCATTCATATCAATCACCAGGATTTAGAATCTTATCTGCTAGACGTTGCAAGCTGGCTAATGATGCAAGTCGACTGAAATTTCCTCTGGTTCCATCGCATGGTCCTTTGCCATGCCCAGTTGGATGGTAAGTCCAGTTTGCTAGAATTTTAAAATCGTTTTAGTGGCAAAGAAGGTTCGCGAAGTTATACTTATTAAAGAAAATTTGCGGTGCTTTATCTGTGACTTAATAAAACTTTTTAAGCTGAAAATACTTCTTAAGATATTCAACAATTATTATTTGCAAGAGATAAACAGCAACCGTGACGTAGCGTCAGTTATCGAAAATTATCCCCACGCTGACATCCTTCAATTCGTCCCCCTCTTTGTACTATATAACTAGTGTGAAAATCGATGCCTGATTATTATTATTATTATTCCAGTGAGAAGACTGGATAGCATTTTAAAAAACGTACGGGTATCATTTTTCAAAGAGATTCTAGACCTGCTTTGTGATTATGATATTTGCAACTACTACATTCTTTTGGAACCAATAGAAAGTTTGGATAATCGCTGATTTCCTTTTCTACACTATTGTTATAAACTTCACCGACATAAACAACTTCTTCCACTTTAACAAATTATTTTCTGTACTGGATTCATTTGGAGGCACTCGTAAACTCAACTGACGAAATTCTTTTCCACAACGCTGTAAAATTTTAGCGACGTTCGGCAATTGAGGAAATTTTAACCTTTGAATTACCAACAAACGCCCTAAGTCTGGTGTTTTACAATGCTTTTCCTTGCCAAAAGATTTAGCACAAAAATTACCCTAAGATTTTTCCGTTGACATCATTAATCGTGGATTTTACTGCGACAAAAGAACGTGTTTTGGCACAAATTAAATTTCCTCTTATACAAATGAAGGTTAATAAGATTTTCATTTGTCTCAAAAAGTATCACTTTGTAGAAAACATTATGCATTTGCGACAAACTGCATCTAATCTTCAGCTAACTAAGCCTGTTTAAATAAATAAGATGTTCAGTTTTCTAAAAACAATATAGCAAAAAGAACGATGCTTTTGTTTCAAGATATTTTTGTCTCAGAGTGAAGTTGAAATGTAATTGAACAGTTGGACGCAATAACATCCGACGTGTATTTTTATAAGTCATATGCTTTTCGTTTGTTTTGCATAAAACTTCATGCAGAACGAATTAAAACGAAGTGACTTCTGAAAATACAAGTAGGCTGTTATTGGCATCCAAGTGCTCAATTTAAAAAATAAATGCCGAGTTTAAAATTACAAGAGTTTCTATGCAACTATTCGAACAAAAATTTGTTCACAAAATAAAATTTTTGAACGACTGTGTATGAGCAATCTACAATCTGGTAAACTGACAAACTATAATAATGAGAAATCATTTATATTAAGAAAAATTAACAACTATCCTAAATCAGTAGTTGGCACTTTTTATTTGTTTATAAAAAATAAAAAATAATTTAAACTTTCTCTGATCCGCAGCAAAACATTCTATGTCTCATGAACTATTCAATAGACTTTCGAAAACTCTCATAAAAATTTTGAATTGTTAAAACAGAAAGCAAGTTGCAGACTTTTAAAAATACCTTTGCAGGCGTTGGGGTTAAAAACTTCACTCCTCCCCCACCAATTTAAGAGGGGTAGTAATTGTAGTCTATAAACTTTTCGATTAAGTATTATTGGGCAGGTAAAATAATTCCGAGAATTCGAAGAAAATCTACGCACATGACTAGGAACAATCACATCGACAAATGTTATTTCTTTTTTTTTCTGTTCAGGTCCCTGCTTCACATATAACGCAAGTGGGAAATATAAAGCAAATACTGACAGACAATGCGATAAAGATCAGGTCTGAACTGATAAAAATTTTCTCAGAATGGTTGGGATTATCGAAATGTATCCTGAAAGTAAAAAAAATCAAACTCTAAAAAGAGGTGGATCCTTTCTTACTATTGCAGGGACAAACTTTTGTCATTGATGGACATCAATTTAAGATTGAGAATGGACCATTCAAGGGTATCGCTATTTGAAACATGGGATGATTGCTTTAAGGGCGCATTTATATGCTAGTCGCTTTCGTGAGCTTAATCGATTTGATTATAGTCAAGTAATTGACGTATTTCCGGAAACAAGGCTGTTCGCATAAGAAAAATAAATCAATTATATAATGACTTTTTATCATATATAGATTCCAAAAAAAGGTTTTAATCGCGCGTTCAAAAGTGGTCCGAGAGGAACCTTTTAGGCTACGTGGGAGGTTTTCTCATGAGTCTAGGGCCGAGATGGTGGCGAGATGAAGAAAAAACGCCGGGGCAAAGGCGGGCTTGATCCGGGCACCATTATCACACATTTTTGGAAAATTGTGTTATAGCGGACGCAAGTAAATCCAGACTGATGAGGGAAATGCGATCGTGCAGGGCACCGGGGATTTTCGGCGGGTATCGCCTAATCTCGGGTACGACGCAGCAACAGTTTTTTGCAGAGCTTCCCGATTCTTAGTACATGGTAATAATTCTGTTACAGCCCCAGTTTGCAGGTCAATGTGTATATATTGTTCCACGTTATTTTCTTTTATTCGCCTTTTATAGTTGTTTTTATATCCGCTAATGTTCAGTAGGTTTTTAATTTATCATTTGATGTATTCCCAACCCCCTTGCGCGTACGTTTTTCCAACATCTTTTGTAGTCGAGTTACTCCGTCTGTATCCGAAGTGTCTGTCATTGCAAAAACAGTCGTGACATACTAAAAAAAAAAGTTTTCGCTTCATGCCCTATGCGAATAGAGTTTTTTTTGCGTCGTAGAGTTTTTGTTTTATTAGATATTTATTCTGTTCATCTGGTCCAACCTTGTTCAAATTCCGTACCATTGTCGGTTTCAAGAACCTGGGGTGTTTTCCAAAACAAAATTACACGTGTATTGAATTCTGACACAATCGTTATCTTGTAATCTTTTTTCTGCAGGGATTATTTAGACTTATTTTGTGAAAAAATCTACATCAGGTTTTTCTTTTTTCGGAAATCGTTAATGGCCCCATGATATCTACAGCAATCATCATTGACGATTCTTTTTCTCATGAGCCCAATTTTCCGTTGGTTATTCCGTTTATTTCTTAACCATGTTTTACGTATTTAATTATCTTAGACTACATCCCAGGCCAGAAGCAGTATTTAGTACTTAGTCGTTGGTATTATCGTCTACGTCCGCTTTTGGTCTATGGTTTTGGATTTTAAGTTGGGGTAATAATTTTGTCTATAATTCTCTGGAAATCGGCTGCAGCATTGGTTAAACCAAATGAAAGCCTTTTAAATTGAAACATGCCCCTTCCAGAGACTGTAAATGCTGTGATTGGAGTCCAATTTTCTTCTAATGTAATTTTTAAACAAGCTAATTTTAAATCAATTCTTGATCTGGATTTTGCTGACCTCAAAATTTCCAGTATTTTTATCGTGAGTGGGATTGGACTTACCTTTTCAAAGTCTAAAAAGAATCTATAATCATTCCCTATTATTTTTTTTAATTTGTACTATTAGATCCGACCAATTGGAACAAGAGGGTTCTCTTGTTTCGTATTTCGTATTCATATTCAATTTTTCAATTTTTTTACTTATTAAGTGAGTCGCCATATGATCTTTTCCCTTATATACTTTCATATATCTTCTGAAACTTGTTTTTATTGGGATTGTTGACTTTCGTTAAGCTCAGCAAAGCCTTCTGTAGAACAATTTCATTATCGTTCGATTCTTTGTAAACAACCTGAAATATTACCTAATGTGTTTGCTTAATTTTCTGAATGAATTTATTGACATCTGTTATCAATTTCTGACATCTTATTAGCTTTTTGAGATTCCTTTTTTAAGTTTTCCAAAAATACTATCTTCATTTTTATGTTTCCTCGTATTTACTTCTATACAAAAATTTTCCTGACATATATTTCTTGTTCTTTTTCCAAATTTTGGGTTTACTTATATTAAATTAGTTTATTAGCTTGAATCGTCGCTAGTGTCTTGGATGGGTATACTCTGTAGGGGTTTGAAATTGTTGTTTTTAAGGATACCTATTAATCTTTGGATGTCTTTCGTAGGATTTATTTCGGGAATTTGAACGCCTTGTGTTTTTGGGAATTAGTTAGCATTAATAGATACTAGGGGAATTTCGCAAGCTTTTAATAATGCTAAAAATTGCCTTTTGAATTTCCTTATTCTCTTTCACTTTATGTGAAGCTTAGCATCTATTTTGTTATTCGTTAAAGGGAGGGGTAATGATTGCGGGTATTCTTCCATAAGATAGCATGTGAAAGTATTTACTGTTAACTACCAAATTTCTGAGCCATAGTTCAGAGTCATCTATAGGACTTTTGTCTAGGATAATTAAAGATTTACAATTTGAGACTAACCTGAACATTAGATATTTGGCTTGTTTCCCGATTATAAGTTAAATTAATATCTGTCCAAATATAAGGAGCGTTTCTCCATTCGTGACCATTAATTTTCATGAAACTTTCGAAAATTGAATAGTTGGAATTCTAGATTTTTAACAGTAATTTCTTGCCAACATAAGAGTGCGTGGTGCATGTTTTAACTAATATTCAAAACAGGCTCCTTTCGAGTTTAGTCATAAGACAGAAACGCGGTTCCATTATCTCATCTTTATCCGAATTTAGAATTTCTGGCGTTACAGTATAAAGTTGTATCATCTTGTGTTTGTGTAACCGCCCATCCAGTTTTCCTTGTTGTACGCATAATTTGGGCCCCCTCTTTTAAAATACCCTGCTAAGCCACGATGAGAACAGTTTAAATTAATTATTAGTGTTTTCATTTGCACTTGTATTAGTCTCCAATTCTTTGTCTAAATTAAACTTTTTTTATCTTTTCAATTCTTGTTGAGATCATTACCCGGTTTTCGATCCTGCTTTTTCTGTTGGGAATTCGATCTCTCGATTACTTTGACCTTGAGTTAAGCCTAATGCCATTTAGTTAAGCATTGGTAACATTGGGTTATAAGAATTAAACGGATACCTTGGTCTATTGTTTCGGAACCTAGGGTGGTAATTTTTCTATAATTTTGGTTAAAAAAATTTGATTGAAAATCAGATGGAAATCTAGGTCTAAAATTAGTTCTAAAATTGTGTTGTTATTGATTTGGAAGATAAAGGAGTAGAAATCCAAATAGTGAAAATGTTATGCTTGCCCTCGAATTTTTCATTTAGTTACCTCAGTTTCCCATTCTTTACCTAAATCTTTTAACTGTTAAAAAGTTTCAAAATCATTTCTTTTTATGCACATTTTGTGTTCCAGTCCCCAATTTTCCTAGGAACTTGAGTAACATTTATTTCTTCATTTCAGACCTTTCAAAGTTATTTGAATTAAGGGAATGTGATACTTTACCATATAGGTTTTCAGTTTTCCACACATTTTGCTCACAATTTTTAATTTGGAAAAAAACATTAGTTTCCACACGTTTGCGTTTTTAACGTCTGGCTTTATTTTTGTTTACAAACTTTCACATAAGTCTGCTTTTGTTAAATCCTCTGCAGTTTTAAAATGTTCTTTAATCTCCTTTAATCTTCGCTGTATTTATAGAATGTTATGGTTTATTTTATTTTTAATTCTTCAATTTTACCAAATTGAAACATTTGGTTTAAAATCTTCTACTCTTTTTCGAAATTTAAGGAGATATTTGATGGTTCAAAATCTTTTTTGAATTTTCTTCTAAAGCTTATTTTTCAAATTAAAAAATCGGAAGAAATTGTTTTGGGAACCTAAAAAATTTGTCATTATCCTGAATTGTAAAAAAAGTCGCAAAATGTCGTATAAATATTCATTGTTGTTTAATCGTTTCAAAACTTCTACATATCTCTTAAATTCAATAAAATTTGTTCTAAAATTATATATTATGGCACGATGTTGCTTTAAAAACTTTTAAACTTTTTTTTAAATTAATAATAATTAATTAAAAATAATTTTGTTTTACCTAAATTCAAATTAAATCGTAAAAAATGGAAATAATTCTCTTAAATTCTTCTTTTTTTTAAATAATGTTTGAAGTCTTTAAAATTTAAAATTATTATTTCAAAATGAAATATTAACTGCTTAAAACTTTCCCCTGTTATAGCTGACAGTTGCGTCTATAAAGACGGATCAGCCCATCAGAGCATCCTGTCAATGAACTGAATTGACTAGCGTAAAGCTTTCGGTCCAACCCCTCATAGACATATCATCCGTCAGTTGGAGAGCTTCAAGTTTCATCCGAGCATAGTGCGATGTAAATAATTAGATTGATCCCCCTTTGACAAACTAGACTACTAGCTTATTTTGAAGTTAGCGTGTGACAACCAAGAACTTCACCATCCAGAGGGGCATGTTTCAGGGCAATAACATGAGCCAACTGCTTTCTTGCATAACACTTTTGCCTCTATATCTCACGCTACGAAATTCTTCTGAATACCTCTGGACTAATCGTCGCGAGCATAAATTCACTAACATATATTTTATATGGATGACCTCAACATCTGACATTTAATTCCAGGTCGTGCCTCAAAGCCACATTCAGGACGTATCATCAGTGAATGGGTCTCTACTAAGCAGATACAAGCATTTTCTTCTACAGATTTGTTCTTCAAATCTGTCGGCGTTCAGCAAGGTATCTGTGACTAAAAGTAGCAGTTCAATGAACTCAATCCTTCTTTTTGGTACCTAAGACTGTGTCCTGGAGAACAATACAATCCGGTTATTCTTTCAAAAGTTATTCGGCATTCAGACTACAACGACGACAGACAAAAGCCGACGTAAAAACTATTTTTTGTGACTCAGGGAACCTCAAGAAGTCGACATTTAAAAAAATATGATTGGGTTCAAAATCTTTCAATTTCAAAACTTTATTTAAATTTTAAATTCAACTACAGTTTAATTTAAATTTAACTGAATTGATATTCCTTTTTTATTTAACTAAATTTTATTTAGAAATTAAAAAACTGAATCTCACTTAAATTTAAAATTTAACTAAGTTTTAGTTAAATTTTCAATTAAACTAAATTGTATTTACTTTTTAAAATTATCTAAATTTCACTTAAATTTGAAATTTAGTTTTAAAAAATAATTCAAAAAATGTTATGTCACGTCCCAAGCAAATAGGCGAGGGAAGAATGAAAGTTTGGGAAGAGAGAGACCAGAGAGCCGATTATGTCAGGGTGGCAAGGCCTGACAATTTATTTTTGTTTGTGGGTACGTTGTCACTTGTCAGTTCTATGGGGACTATGTTAGTTTCAGTGTTTTTAAACGAGAAAAAGATGGTCAGATTAATAATAGGTTTATTACAAATGTCATAGATAAGATGGATAGTTACAAAATATTTACTCACGTATACCGTTTCTCTTAAGAAAGGGCAAGAGAGAGAGAGAGATGTTCTGTGAAAACAAGGTTTTCACAAAACGTAGTGCGATACAAGGCCCTAAAGCAGCCGTCTAATCCACACTTGAGTTTTTTTTCAAGAACGTATAATACCGCGGACTTTATTCGAGAATAGAATCAATTAACGACTAAGGAATTTTGTGAAACCGTGCACAAAAACCTTTCACAAGGGGTAGTGACATACAAGGACCTAAAACAGCTGCCTAATCCACACTTGAGTTCTTTTCACGAACGTATAACACTGCGGACTTTCTTCAAGAATAAACTTAATTAACGACGAACGAAAATCTCAGCTGACGGGACTTTAGGACCAGATGCGAACACGTCAACTATTTTGAGTTTGAACTTTAAAGTATATGACTTTTTCAAAGCGATTCGTTGTTCGTAGATCAAGTGGCCAATATAACTGATTAAGACTAAAGATCAAGAACAGAAATGCTCGGTGAATTATATATGAAAGCTCTACCATGTGAAGGGATAGGTTTACATTTGCGAGCACGTTACTGATGATTTTTCAAAAGGCACGTTCCGGATGAGTTTTCACGAATCACGTACGTTTGAAGAATTGCATTTCATTTGAAGATTATTTATATCCCGTCTACTGATACTTCCGGTGGTCGGGTGAGTCTTCTCTGGATCGTTTATATCTTATTTTATGCCCGCGAGCCTTGCTATGGCATACGATGACTAATATCTTTTGCTGGTCGCGGCGATTGGTGATTGGTGATTGGGTACGAATATTGCATGTTAACTTAACCAAAGTGGTTTACTTAGGAGTAATGAACTAAAGTGTAAAGTTACATTAAAACGCTATTACTGTGTTAAGGCATGCGTGTGTACTCAAACTTTACATTTTCGGATTTAGCTTTGCTGTTAGTTAAGATTGTTGAAAGTATAAATACACTCATATGATTATAATGCTACCTATAAGTATTTTATAACGTTACAGTTTGCAACTGTAGTTTCTTAATGGTCGAACATCGGTATTTCATCGGTATTCTCTGAATTCTTATCAATAAAGCAGAGAAGAGAAACTTCCGCCAACAGCTCCTCCACGAAGTGATACAGGAAATCCTCCATAGAAATATAAAGGATCAGTCGATATCGTATGGGCTAACGTTTGTTTTTCTCAAATCACCCGGATTGAATTCGGGAACGGAGGGTTTTATTTTGGCGTGTTTAAATTTTAAAATGTTGTATTCAAATGATTATAAATTAATGAGTTTCAGGTTTCGAACAAAAATTTAAAAAATTTAATCCACGCTTTCATTTCCAATTTAAAATTATTTTTGAAATTTTGCTGAAATTAAATATTTTTATCCTTTTTAGTATGCTCTTGAATAATTTTCCAAAATTAAAAATTATTTTCAATTTTCCTGAGAATCTTAAGCAAATATTTTTATTTCTTCAAAGCCTTTCGCAATTCTTAAAAAGTTTCTAAACTTTTTTTTAAATCTGCAAAAATCTCAATTCTGTTATAAATTAGGCTGTCACTATTTGTCTAATTCGCTAAAAATACGTAGGTAAAACATTGCTGTCGAGGTGTTCTATTAGTGCTCGAAGATCATTTTTGAAGTTCATTTTGGGCAGAGAATGCCTTCGAATTTGTTTTACATATCTGAACTTTAGTAAAGCATTACCAAAATTCCTTTGAAGGTGATGTAGCTTTTCTGAGATTTCCCTACCCACATCATCGTTATTAGTATCAGGATGTGGAAAGTTCACCAATAGGAACCTGCTATTTCACTTCTATTTTGATAGCAGCTATTTGAACATCCGAAAGCAATCTGTTTACAGATATTGAGCGTTTTTGATCTGCCAGATTCTGCTTATTTATTTTTATGGCTAACTCTGGGTATTTAAGTCAGAAGAGTCTATGATATTCTCTCCTCACGCTTTTCCCAGATTTATTTGCCAAAAAATAAAGGCTCATGACAACTCTGTTTATCTAGTTTTTCCATTTTCATCGCTTTTTTGGTTGCTGAACCTCTGTTTCTGTCTCTGTTTATATAAGACCATCCACCTATGGAAGATGTAGTGGTGTTGGATCATCAACCATTTGTGGAAGAACATCAATTTGCTCTTCGTGACCGTATAACGCGGCTTCCTCTAACGGACGTTCATTGCCGTCGTTTTTCTACGCCATATCAACCTGTTCTTTAATCTCCATTGTTTGGCTTTCCGTACATTAGGATACTTTGCTGCAAATGTCGTTCTTAAATCGTATCCTTTTTCCATTTTTGTTTCAAACTTCACACTTTCTTAATAGAGACGCACCAATTCCTCTTTCATTGTGTTATCCCACCTGATGCTCTCCCACGGTATTTCTGTCGAGGTGGTTGGCTGCATATAGCTAACGCTAGCCAAATCATCGTCAGCGGGCATAGTTCATGTTCCACTGCTTACTGATTGTCGCAGATGTTCCTTCTGGCCAGCTGTTTAATTAGTGAGATCTGACTGACCATCTCGCAGCTCACCATGGCCACCGTCCCGCATGCTGTGGCCACGAGCTGTGCCTCCAGGGGCACCCTGACGATTCTCGGGAAGCGACAAGCGTTTCAATATCTTTTTTATACTCTCCATTATTATTTGGGTATTCGTGTTCTTCTTAGTCCCTTTCCTCTTAGTTATCAGCCTATATTAATTGGGAAACCCTGTCAGTAGCAATGCTATTGCCAAAATAGCCTTCAAAGTCATGAGAGGAAAATGCTGATCAATCTCTCTAGAAATCACCCCAAGTAAAGAGCCACATAAAGTCGTCATATCAGGTTCCGCTCTTAGGTCCATTAGAATCCAAAGTATTTCGTTTCACGCCATACTTTTCTGTACTGGCATACTTATCTAGCTTCCTTTACTTCTAAGCATTTTATCATACAGGCTCTCGTGTTCCTGTGACTTCTTATGTCTTTTCTGATTAGGTTCTCATTGATAAATTCTAATCATTCTTTCCGCGGTCTGCCTCTGAGCACTCTGCCATTCACTTCTTCGTTCACCTTTCATTCTTTCAACATGCCGGAACATCATGTCAATCGCGTTAATTTTACTCTTATCATTTTCTTGACAGGTCCACACCTCGCTGCCATTCAGTACAGTTGGTACAAACATAAAATTATATATTGCCATTTTATTTTTATTTGATATATTGTTACTTATAACCTTCTTACACTCATTTATACTCCTATCTAAATCCTTATCTATCGGTTTGTCACTAGTAAATAGGCTACCGAGATAAACGTACTTTCTAATTTGCTCTATTCTCTCAACAGTTGTAACAATGAGTTCCATACCTTCTTCTTCGAAGAGTGTCATTATTACACACTTGTCCGCAAATATAATGAATAGCCTTAAGGACATAACGCATCCTTGTCTAACACCTTAGATAATATCGAACCGGTCACTCAATTTGCCACTCACCCTCGGAATCGCTTTGCCACCAGTATAAAATTAACGTTCAAACAGTTTGACGTTCCTTATATGTGTCAAACAAAATCATCGATAGAATATTTTACATAACCACAAAGGATAAAAAATTCCTAATTTCTGATATGGATTTAAAATGTTCGAAGATTACAAAATTACAAAGATTACTCGCAAATACGGTAGCTAAACGATTAAAAGGGAATACTCAATATTACAAGAGATGACAAAGGCAGTAACGGAGACATAAATCTAGTGATTCAATCGTTCAAACAGAATAGATTTTCGACCGGAAAAGGACGGCAAATCTTAGTTTAGAAATTTATAGAAAAAAAGAAAGTTGAGCTCCTGAATCTATACACAGGAGAACCGTTAGAATACTGGAAGTAGGTCACTTAATGATGGATTAACGAAATAGTAGGAAAATATTTTTGATATTGTTTTCTTTTCTTATTATTTGCAGAATTGAAAATGAAATGCCTTTAAAAGTTGCTGAAGTAATACTTTTATTATATTAAAGGCCAACTGAGTGCTGATCAGATTATAAAACCACTTATAGGAAAATGTAATCAAGTAGAAGCAGAAACATGTGACTTTGATGGTAAAAATATTTGTAGAAAACATACTTTAATTCATGTTTGTACCTACTGTTCAATTTAACCATTTTGTTTATTTTAGATGAAATACAAGATAAACTTAAATATCTTGAATGTCACTCCGAGGACTTGGAAAAGGTAAAAGAATATTGAATTCAAACTTTTGAACATCGTAGGAGTATTTTAAAGGTAGAAAGAAAAAGTGCAGAAGAATACTTACTCCAATTTAAGCCTCTACGAGAGCAATTGGGCCGTGAATTGGTATGCTGAATTTCTGTTTTTGAAATTACAAGAGATGACTGATGTTCTAAATTTTTTATAAAACCTTCGTTAGTGAGTCATTACAAATGTCCTTAAGTGGGACGATGGTCGTGGGGGCTAAAGCGTAGGCTTTGGACCCACTCCTTCGGCTTGCGGGTTCGATTCCCGCCTCGCACTCTGGAAGAGTCTCGGT
>NC_046657.1:44115842-44121249 GCF_010883055.1 Belonocnema kinseyi
CTTCCACCACCAAGTAAGTGTGTGGAGGGTGTGTAAAGGAATAGAGAAGGTGTAAGAAAAATGTAAACCCTTAGGGGACACATTAGAAGCTTCCACTCATTACAAATGTCCTTTGTTTACTTTTCCTAGATATGTAAGCGTCTCTTTTGACATTTTTAGTTTTGTGAGAAAATTAAAATGTACTGCCCTCCGTGAAGTTATAAATTTTTTTTCAATTTCTCTATTTGACACGATAATGAATAATACAGTATGTAAAATGGTACATGCATGTACTTTGTTTTTTGATCAGAACATAAAATGTAATCGTGTTAACAATTTACAAATTAACTATTTTTTCAATTGCGTAATAACTTTTTCCCCGTAAAATTGGTCTTAAAATGTCACAATTCTAAAAGTGACAAAAGAGATAATGACTTAATGAGCGTAAAGTCCTACTTCCTAAATCGAGGTAAAAGTCGGGAAAAATTCTAAAAAAATTCCAAGATATTTTATCGAATATTCTTTAATGCAACATTTATTTTAATGTTCTAGATATTTCGATGATTTACTTTTTAGGATAATGTATCTACAAACTCTTTATCTGAAGAACAAATAAAGATAAGAAACCGTTTGATATTTCGTAATGCACAGCTTTGTGACGTGAGTGCCGTTTAGTATATATATATATATATTGAAACAGTGTCAAGAATATACATTCTTTATCATTGAGTTTCCTTCAATTCAAGAAAAATGACGACCGCGTTTGCTATTTTATGTGTCCTCTTCGTGGCATACGCTAACCTTATTGGTAAATATAATCATTTTTATAGTTCCAATTAATTTGTTGTACATTGTGTTTATTTCCAAATTAATATCATTCCAATTAAAATAACTATTTGCCTCCGAACATACTGAATGAAACTTATAGATCTTTACACGGTGCATCTTGAAACGAGTCCAACTGTACGCGTCAATGGCGTTAGAGGCTCACATATGCTTGTAGGCAAAGAAGCCCAAATTTTTTGTAAAAAATTTAATTTAAGTTTTGATTGTAAGATCTCGAAATAAAAATAGGTACTAAAACAGATGGAAATGCCTTTAAGGACTAAATGAAAAAATCAATACACGAATTAATTTCCTATTTACACTTTCTTTTTGCAGGATTAGTTTTCCCTCATAGAGAAGACGCAGTTCATCCTTTACCCGTTACACTTATTGGTGTTCGATACATTGAATTTTTTAACCAGCATGGTAGATTCGTACGTGGGTGGGTAAACCCAGGCTTTCACGAGGCTGGAAAACGGAATGGTTACATAATCGGATACGTCGATCCTGATGAGATTTTGTACCCATTCATTGCTCCTCGAGCGGATCTTAATGGAAGATGGGGAAGAGTCAAAATACGCATAGATGGCAATATTGCTAATGTGACTGAAGGGATACCTATTAGTGATCCTCTGAATCATGAATTCTTCAGAGACTACGATAGAGTTAACGCAGAGATCTGTATTGACATCGAAATACCTATTGTACAAGGATGACTCGTTTTCTAAACTAGAGTGAATAATACTTTGTTTGTTAGATCTGAAGATAAAATGTAATCATGCCTTGAAATAAATATCTGGTCTTTCAATTGCATAATTACTTATTTCGTGCCTTCCAGATTTCTATTATAATGGCATCAATGTGAGGTATTTTTACGTCTTCAATGGGAGAGAAGACAACTTATGAAATGCAAAAGATATTAGAATGATAAATGGGATAGCGACTACAAGAATATATATTGAAGCATCTTCAAGACTATTAATTACTTGAATTCTTATCAAAATTCGTTATGAGTGGGTTAACATACGTATCATGTATACTTTAAACAAATTTCGAGTACATTTTTCCCAAAATCGTGTGGAAGTATCACAAAAGAAATTTCGAAATTTTCTTAAAAACAGATTTGGTAATATTCCTTATATTTTCTTGGAATCTTAATGAAAATTTATGAAACTTTTTCTGAGCCGTAGCTGTGAAAATTCTTTCAATTTTGTGGAATTTTATTAGAAATTTAGAGAATTTTTCCTAAGGCGAAATGCTATTGTGTAATAACCTAAGATTATTTATAATTTGTGGAATATTAGTAAAAAAGCAAGGGACACAGCTCGACCGTCTCAATAAAAGAAACACGCCCTAAAGTATGTATAGCTTCGCGCCCTTTCTGTTACGAGAGAGAAGACATTTCCGACCCTGGTGGATTTTCTCCCGAACTACCAGCTCAAAACTGTAAGATTTATGATATTAACACTTATTAAAAGGATATCACTACAGATGATTAAAGGACCGACTTAATAGTTTAGAGGGGATTTCTGAGAGTGTAATACCTTTTGCTTCTCGAGTCCCACAACATGCCGAGTTAAATTATCCAACTGTTGACAAAGAATTAATGGGGATAGTTTTCGGCGTAAAATATTTTCAACCTGATATTTATGGACGTGAATTTACCTTGGTCACTGGTCATCGATCAGTTTGCTCGGGAGAAATAATAATTCCTTCAATTCCCCAACGGTATGAAAGAATAAAAGAATATCACGATCAAAATATTATTGGGAAAACATGAAGTCTGAAATAGAAAAGGCACTAAGCAATTGTAAAACTGGCACGAGAAACAAGATTATTAGAAAGGGTACACGAATGCCGATGGTATCTATGGATACACCCAAAGAATCATTTGACAAAATCCAAATTGATCTCGTTGGTCCACTTCCAGTAACACCCCGTGGAAATCAGCATATTTTGACAATTCAATGCGTGTTTCAAAATATTCTGATTCAATTCCTTTAAAAACAACAGATTATGTGTCTATTACTCAACCAATGGCCGAAAATTTTATTTCGAGATATGTTTGTTGCGGAGTAATTCAATCAGATCAAGGAACAAATTTAACGAGTAAAGTGATTCAAAACGTTTGAACAATATTTACAATTAAAAAGATTTAATTAATAGGTTACCATCCACAGAGTTTATGATCGTTCGAATGAAGTGATCACACTTTAATTGAATATCTACGACATTTCGAGGGTCCTCATAATTGGAACGAAAGACTCCAAAATGCTAAGGAAAGGTCTAAAAAATATTATGACCTAAAACCAAACCCGAAAAATTTTAGAGTAGGAGCCTCAGTTTACTTGAAAAGGGAAAATCGACATGACAAGAAGTTTAATCCATTTTTAGTCGGTCTTTTTGTAATCGAAAAATTATTACGAACCCGGAATGCTCAAATTACGATAGGGCTCAATAAATCAAAAATAGTTTATTTAGATACATTAAAATTAGCAGCTCATCCTGCAGATGAATGATTATTAAAATTCCTGGCAATCTAGAAATAAGAGAATTTTTTAAAACTTATTTTATTTTATTTTAAAAGATGGAGATCATTGGTAAAAGGATGAAATAATGACATAAATAATAACAAATCTTATGCTTTGAGTTGGATATTTAAAAATAATTTTAAAATTAAACCTCTAAATTCTTATTAGTGTTCGCACGATCAAACTCTAAAAATTATATAATCAGTATGAGTGAAGAACTGAAATTGTTTATAGAAGGAAGGGCTGCAAGCTGCCCCAAGTTTTCGTGGGTTTCCTATGAGATTAACGGCATGAGCCGGAGTTGTTAAGCGGCGTGAGGCCCACCCATCAAAATTATTATAAATTTGAAAGAATTTACTGCACTTTCATACTTGAGTTTCAACGAAGTCCTTAATCACCTGAGTGATAGCTGGATGGATTTTCAGTTTATGTCCTGGATCCTGATCCTTCGTTACCGTAACCCTCTTGTGGGCCGGTCTTTCGTTGCGGCAGCTCTTCACGAATCCGGTGGCTGCTTCTGGTTCGAGCCTTGACTTGACCTCTCTCAATCTCTCAATTTTTTAGTTTAAAATTGTTTTCAGCCTCGCGCAGATTCGCTTTTTCCACTATTTTGCGCTTGCCGTTACATAAATAAACATTTAAATGAAATTCTTTAATAAATTCTTGAAATTTTAATCTTTCTATTGCCATTAATTGATTATTCAACATATTTTATATAGCAATTTATTTTAAATCATTATCTTGTTTAATAGCATGTAAATTCAACTAATTTAACCATGAATTAATATTAAACTCAATTATTAGTAGATTAAGCAATAATTAATTTATTATAAAACTTCTATTCATATTAATGAAATAATTTAAATTATTAATTTTATTATTTAATGTATATAATTAATAACTTTCCCTTATAATAAATACCAACGTATTATTTTAATTATAAGAGGTATGCACCTACAAGAGAAATAATCAAAACAAAAAAAGAAAAGAAAATCCAGAGATAAAGGTTAGCATTGATTAATTAAAGGACGAAAGGTACAGATTCTTGAGAGTCTGATAGGGTTCGTGTGCAAGTTATCAAGTATCTCTAAGACTGTCATAATTTAAAAGTATAATTAAATTAAGTAAAGTCCTTTTAACTTTATTATACTAGGCAGTCTGATAAGTACCTGAAAATTCTAAGAGATGGTATTAGTATTTACTAATGTGAACCATCTTCGTCGAGCTTGATCCTTCAAATGACGCCTGTCAAAACTTCAGCCATTTATGTTTACGCATTTACAAGTTACAGCACTGAGAAGCGATTAACCTCCGAGTTTTTTTTAATATGGAAAAATCTGAGTTTCGAGTTTTGATCAAACACTACTATCTTCGCAAGAAAACGATATCCGAGACCAAGGCCAAGCTGGATAAGTATTACCCGGAATCTGCACCGTCGATTGGAATGATTCATAAGTGGTTTACCGAGTTTCGTTGTGGCCGTACGAGCACAGTTAATGCTGAACGATCTGGGCACCCAAAAGAGGTCACTACACTAGAAAATGTCGAAAAAATCCATGATATGATGTTGAATGATCCCAAAGTGAAATTGAGAGAGGTAGCTAATGCTGTAGGCATATCATTGGAACGTGTGGGCAATATCGTGCTTTCAGTTTTGGGCATGAAGAAGCTCTGCGCGCGATGGGTACCACGTTTGCTCACAGTGGACCAAAAACGAATTCGTGTGACAACTTCCCAGCAGAATTTGGCATTATTTTCGCGTAAGCCGACCGAGTCCAATACTACACTCTTGAGCCAACGCAACAGGCAAAACAGTGGGTTCCACCGGGCCAAAGTGCTCCGAAGCGTCCAAAAACGCAACAATGGGTCGGAAAGGTTATGGCCTCCGTATTTTGGGATGCATATGGCATAATATTTGTGGACTATCTTGAAAAAGGTAAAACCATAACCGAAAAACGACCGCATTTGAGGAAGAAAAAACCGCTTTATCATCACGACAATGCGCCTGTTCATTCATGCTTAGTTGCACGAGCAAAATTGCATGAAATCGGCTTCGAATTGGTTCCTCAGCC
>NC_046657.1:44121349-44126801 GCF_010883055.1 Belonocnema kinseyi
TCGACCTAAAAGGAGAGTATGTTGAAAAATAAAACCGACTTTGGCCAAAAAAACGTCTCCGTGTTTCATTTTTCAGGGACTTATCAGACTGCCTAGTAATTCTACTGTTTAATACTTCCTCAAATTCTAAATATTCTTTTTATTTATTTCTCTTTTTACCGCATTAATAATGAATTATTAAATGAACCTCACCTTGATTTAATTTCGACGCTCTTCACTTGGAAATATTTGGGTTGTATACATGACCTCCAAATGCCAAAGGTTTATATCTTCCTTATTGTTGATTCATTAAACAAAAGTACATCACTATACTTGGCAGGGAAAGAAGTCACCAATTAAATTCATATAAATATGCAGCTCAAATTACATTCATATAAAAATACGGCTCCATCTACAAAAACATATCACAAAGATAAAATTCCCGGTAAGAAGCGTAGAATAGAGAAAAATTAATATTTTCAGATTTCCGCGCAAAAGTGAAGATTATTGTATTATTTTGAATGCTTGATTTTTCTATTTGCCTAAAATGCCACAGTAAGAATAAGATACCTTCTAAACTTATTCACTTCTATTGCCATAGCGACCGCCACACAGTTTTCTATTCTGCCAAAGAGAACGTGTTTTCAATATATTTAATTCCTTCTAATTGTACCAGTAACGCATCTCACAGAGATATTTATTATTCCTCAGAAGTGGTCATATTTTGATTTTATTTAATTCCTTCTAATAAGTACACAAAATATGTGTAGTAAGTTGTTTTAATTCCTTCATGCGGAATGTAAATTCTAAAATTTTCATTCTCACCAATTCAACTCTGCCTTTCTAGAGTAAAAATTATTTAAATTCACACATTTGCATAGATTTCTTTGTTGCATTTTTTAAGACGTTTGAATAACTTATCAAAATATAAATAAATATAAATTTGAATATTTTTCGAATTTATAAATTATAAAAAGATTTAATAATGAAAAAAAGGTTAAATCAATGCTTTCGTTAAATTTTACGAAGTCGATTGAGAGGAATAGGATTTGAACTTTTTCTGTTCCCGTTGGGGGAGTTTTAGACGGAGGAGAAACAGCGTATTCATAGGAATACGAATTATAAATTTTTCTGAATTCAACGCTTGTTAACGGGTTCTTAAAACAACCATTTAACCTATAATACGTTTATATTTACTTAATGAAATGTACTTATCTGATTGAACGCCAGAGAAAATTCATCATTTAAATAAATTTTTATTCCATTATAAATTATTAACAATAAACACATTGTACATGACAACTGTAATCTCAAACTAAAATATAAACAACTTAATCTGTCAAGTTAAATGTTAGAATAAGCAATGAAAAAATTTGTATAGAGAAACCGAAATTGATTCATTCATTTAATTAGATCTATATAATAGGGATCCTTTTTACCGACCGAGGGCATATGATACGATACTTATTATTACAAATTTTAATAGATTATCATTATATAAACTATTTCATTTTATTTAACCGCACATTTAATAAAAAAACTATTGGAGACCTTGTTACCTTGTTATTTGAAGACAGTTAACAAATAAAAATAAATAAAAAACATCTTAAATTTCGCGGGAAACCTATGAAATGATCCCAACATATTGGTTCGAATTTTAAATAATATTTTTCTTAAATTTTAACGCAAATTTTAACAAAAACAATAGAAAAACAAGCAATGATTATTAATTATGAGTTTTGGGTGGTTTCAGTAAATTAAATCAGAAATTCGGCAAAAATTGTCTATACTCTAAATTTTCATAAACAAACCTAAAAAGTGCAACCTCCATACAAGATTTCTTTCTAATTATACGGGGCCCACCTGTCGGGGGAGATAGGCTCCGGCGAATGCCTGGGAAACCGCTGGAGGTACCTGGACTGCACTCCCCCGACAGCAGGAAACTCAACCATTGCTGCCCATCTCTTAATTCAAAAATAACTAGCCGTACATCGCCCTTGTGAAAACTGTGGAACCTTTCCACTGAGGGAACAGCCGGTGGTTTGGTGCCCTGGGTGTGTGCCCTCAGGGATAGGAGCGGTTTGCTCGAAGGTGGGTTGTTGAGTCGGGGTGGCCAGGCCTACCGCATCGTAAAGGATGAAGACACGTCCAATTGCGCCAAAACGGTCACTTGGCGCGAGTGTGGGTTGGGGGATGTGCCTTCCCTTTCTTCTTTGTTAAAGGTGACATTTTGGCGTCATCTTTCAGCTGGGGGCCTGGTTACCTCCTGGCGGACCGAAGGGAGCCTTTATAAAGTACCCGTAAAGACCCCATTGGGTCTTTATTCTGTTCCTTTTTAAAAAACTTAAAAACACCAAAATCAACTTTTAAACGGTTGAAATTCGGATTCTGCATTAAAATTTGCGTTAGAAACTCACGGAGTAATCTGGCAACTCTTCTGCGTACACGAACAATCGCTAGTAAGACGCGGCACTACGCTAGTGAAAGTGTGAATAAATGTGTGTCGCCCTTTTCTTTGTACGTTCATCATAAATACATTCAACATAATTTCCCTGCATCATCCTCCAAGTCCACTATTTTCCTCCCCTAATCAGCGGCCATTAGGAACATACGTTTTTTCGATCTTTCGCCTTCTGCCTGCTTCTTTCAGTAAGTTAAGCCTGTCTGGGCGAAAGAACAACCTAAACAAGATGGCCGCAGACACAGGTATGGAGACGTCTCCCTCCACAGAGATCCCGATTCCCGGAAGCGGCGGCGACGCGGCGAAAAAAATGGCGCGGTAAAGAGGTCTCGCTACGGCTCAGGTAAATCCGCGAAAAATAACCAAATGTCGACCATGTAGCGGCGAACGAATTTTTGAAATATCTCGCGCTCCAGAAGAGGGTCCGATGACGTCTCGGTATTTCGCACTTTTCCCAACTTTCAATTTTTTTTCGTGTTTCTGGCTCCCTGCATAAGATTTTCTGGAACAAATATCGCTGGATATCGGATATAGTTGTCATTAGTTTGGTTGAGTCGAGACTTGGGAGAGGAATCGCTTAGGTATTTTCGCTTAAACCAACAACTTGAATTCGTTAAGTGCTGAGGGAAATAAATGGACCTAATGTATGAGATTCAGACCATTTTTGCCCTATTTTGTCCTATATTTTAACAAACTAATTTTTGCTATATGTAAGTATTTGAAAAATATTTATTTTTTTAAAGGAATGTCAACAATGTAAAAGTTGATCTTGCTGTTTTTTGTGTTTTTTAAGAAGGAACCAAAGGGGACTCAGTGGGGTCCTTAAGGGTACTTTGTAAAGGCTCTTACCTTCTTAAAAAACACAAAAAACAGCAAGATCAACTTTTACATTGTTGACATTCGCATTACACGTTAAAATTTCCATTAGAAACTCACAAAGTAATCGCAATACTTTTTTTTCAACGCTAAAAATTTGAAATAATGTTCTTAACTTCTGCTGAAGGTGACTTCAAGTGCATCCATACTAGCTCAAGTTGTATGTTGCGGGCGAAGTTTAAAACTAAAATCCTCTCTCAATTTCATCGCAGCGTTGCTGTTTGAGGTTTCCACTGCGTGGCGCTAGCATCCAGACAAAATTTCTAAAGTTACCGACGGAGCGCTTATTAACTGCTACTAAAAGAAGATGCACTTGAAACCGCCTTCGGCCCATGTAAATGACAGGTATTTTATTTTTTTTACTTTTTTTCGCTGCAAGGGAAAGTATTGTGATTACTCTAAGGATCTTTAAGGGTACTTTGTAGAGGCTCTTTTCGGTTCCCTCGGTTCGCCAGGGAAAATTAATCAGAATTCCATTGAAAAGATTAAAGCTCAATTAAAGAAAAATCAAACGTGAAATTTTTGAGTATCTGGCTTAAACAACCACCGTAGGGTCCCACTGGAAGCAACCACCATCTAAAAATGACACCGGCTCCCAATAGAACCGCGGTAAAACACACCAATGGGCACGTCTCACGACCGCGTAAACAGAATGCGGAAAGAAATGTTGTAGATTTTTAGTTCTTTAATACCATAATTTGCGAAAGAATTGGCAGCTGAAGGACGCACGATATGAAAAAAAAAACACATAGGATAAAAAAGGTTGCATTTTGAACATCCTACAAGATTATCGTGACAACTTTTTGAATTTTTTTAGAAAATCGAAAATTCAAATTCTATTGCACGAAAAATAATCTAAAATAAAAAATTCCACTTTGCGATAAAACCATGCAAGATATGGCAAGAGATTAATGGACAAAACTTGCGTACCAAAATAGATTTATAAATTTGTTATCATTTACTTTTTTATTCTCTTAAAGAATAGGATAAAAAGAAACAAATTACATTTTTGGAAAAACGACATAAGTGTGACATCTACAAGTTTATTATAAGCTGTTATTATAAAAATACAATAGCCGAATAAGCAGCAGCAGCCCGTGGTACAGAAATAAATCTATGGGTTCTACGAATATTAGACTATTGTTCCGTTACCGTTAGGAAAACCTCTATCATCATATTGCAAATAAGCTTGAGTATATCTTTCCAATACTGATAAGAATAAGCCTAGCATCATTGTGTAAGAAATTTAGCAATCGCGTAGAAATATTAAAAGAAATATTTTTTTTAATTTCTTGTTTTGATATTTACAGAAACCGAGATTACTTTACAAACTGCAATACAAAATACTTGAGCTTTAAATTTATAGGAAATGTTCCGACAAATAATAGGCTATTTATTCATCCTTAGAACTTAGCTAAATAAAGTTAGACGCATAGAACAATAGGCTAATAATTGTAGAACCCATCGAAATATAATATAAATATTATATAATAGAGTTGAACATTATGTAGAAAAGTTGCATTTTGGAATCGAAATCGAGGCACGACATACGTAATGAGAATGTGTTGGTGAAATTTGAAAGAGCTTTAACGACAGAGAATTCACAATCACCAAGTGAGAGTTGTCGATGCCTTGACCTTTAATCTTAAGATGCTAGCTCACAAATGTAAAAGTAGCACAAAGAGCGAGCGCGGAGCGCAAATTAAATACATTATTGAGCGCTAAATGCAAGATAAACATATTATTAAGCGCGAATCGCGAGAACCAACAGTCGCACCCCCTAGGCGCTCTTGAGGAATAACAATCTGAAAAAGTATGTTATTGACTGTCTTTCAAAGAAAATATCTCGTCACGTATGTCGACAAACTCCAAAACAATGTAGAGCAAAATCTTATTTTGGTATGACACAATACATTTCTAATCGTCTACTATTATGTATATATAATTAAAAATTTATCATAAGGACAACCGCAGGATTTCGCCGGGAGCGGGTGCTAATCTGAAAAATTACACCCGCTTCCAGCGAAATCGCGCTAAAATTTCAGCCATAACCACGTCTCACAACCGTGAGATAGGTGGTTACAGTCTGTAAAGGAATCAATACGACGACCCAGCAAAAGCCTCGTGGACCCTAAG
>NC_046657.1:44126901-44141527 GCF_010883055.1 Belonocnema kinseyi
TTCAGCAGAAACCCTTGGTACAGGGACCCTCTATCCGCAACCCGAGGACGCGTTCGGTGGCTTTGTCATAGGCCCTTTGGTTTGATTCTAGAGGAATCAAAATCGAACCGAATCTAGAGGAATCAAAACCGAACCGAAAAGTAATTTATTTATTTTTTTTTAATGAAACAATTTCTTCGCCTGCAAATTGTTTTAAAGGTATTTTGTTTATATAAAACGACGTGTATATACGGACGATACCGGTAAAAATTGTCGGTACTGATTAAAAAAAGTACCGATAACGACTAATTTCTATGAATTTCTTTACAAAGTAAGTTTCCAGCAAGGTAGCTGCTGAGAGCGCGTATTCTTGGAACTGGTGGAGTTCATGCAATTCAAGGAATTCATGAAATTTTAAGGAATTCATGCATTCCATGTAACATGAGAAATTTGCGGAAATCGTGGAGATCACGGACTTCACGGAATGCAAGGTATTCTTCGACATCTCGTAGGGTGACGGGAAAGTACCCATGTAACTGGCCACACAAATATATTTGGTTGAAACCCTACCTCTTTCCAACATCTCGTGGCCGCAGGAAGGCATTTACTGCGGAGGAAATGTCGAGGAGGGAAATAGAGAAATGGAATGCCGAAAGTAAGGTGAAGACACAATAAAAGTCGAAATTCTTTTGAGGGTTAAAAGCGACATTTATTGTCATTTACATTATTGTTTTATTGAGTCAGTTTTTGAGTTTTGAGTCAACGGTTGTTGTTAATGCTATTGATCCCTGGCCATTTTGCCATATTTCATGTATAAATATCCTAACTTTAGTTCATTAGTATTTATTGCTTCTATTTGCCGGTATTTGTACTAGCTTTTTCTAATTTAAAATCATTTACGTTCTATTCTCCTATAATTTTTCATTTAAGGTTTTTCAATTCATATATAGTTGAGAAAATTTTCTTTTTGATAATGAAAGGTCCTTCGTACTTGTCGTGAAGCTCTATCGGTCTTATTTTTAAATTATAACGAATCGCTTGTCTTTTATTTGCTACGTCCAAATTTCTCTGGACTTCTTTTATAATTTGTAGCCTTCTACGTATGTCCATTTATCTACGCTGCAAAAAAGCTATTTCTCTTTCGTTTTCGAAATTTTATCTTAGGGACTGTAGTGGTTCTAATTAACCACCTAAGTTTAAAAAGGCTGGGGTGAACTGGATTGAAGAATTTACGCTAGTGTTTATTGCAAACTGTAAATCATCTATATGTTCGTCCCAGGTGGAATGATCGTTATCAAGGTAGATTTTAATTAATAGTGTAATTGTTCTTTTATACTGTTCTGTCAGGTTCGCTTGGGGGTAGTATTTTGGCGTTTTCGTGTGCCTGATACCGAATTTTTCTTTCAATTCTTTTAAGGTTTTGTTGACAAATTCTGTGTCATTATCGGTGCGGAGTATCCGCGGTGTTTCCCAACGCGAAATAACGCGGTTATGAAATTCGGATTCTACTGTAGGGCCGTTAGCTCTTTTGATTGGTATTATTTCGACCCATTTTGTGAAAAGATCCACAAACAGCGGACCCATGATATCAGCTGCTACCATAGTCCATGGTTCTTCGATCATCCTTTTTCCCATGAGTCCTTTCTTACTTTGGTTACTTGATCTTACTCTTTAACAAGTCTGGCAATTTTTTACGTAATAGAACACGACCGAATATACCTCTGGCCAGAAGTAATGTTCGGAAATTTTCGCGTAAGTTTTATCTGAGCCTAAATGGCCTGCCTGGATTTCGTTGTGGTTTTCCCGTAAAAATTGACGTCTTATGCTTTGGGGTACGACAAATCTCCAAGGGTTTGAGTTTGGTGCTAGAGCAGATTTAAGTGAATCATTTCGGTAAAAAATAGAGTTATGAAGCTCTGATTCGTCATTTTTCATAATCTTCGGGTCTTTTTCTAACTTGTTTGATTTGGGTAGAGTACCATTCTTCTGTTTTGTCATCTATATACACTTTTGGTTTTTCTACGCTACGAGCTAACGCAAACGCGATATTTTTTTCTGATTCTCCCGATCTCGAAGCTACCTTTTCGGTATATACCTTCGCAGTCATTTTCGAGTAGTTCTATAACCCATCTGGCTAATCGGCCAGTAGGGTTTTTAGGTTATGGAACCACTTTGAAGCTAAGTCGTCCATGATAATTTTACAACTATAACCTTCTAAGTATGGCCTAAATTTTTGATTCAGATTCCGAATAGGAAGATTCTGCGCCGTGTAAACTTCTACTCGCGTAAGCGATTAAGTAATTTACGCCATCGATTGCTTGCGTAAGTACGGCTCGTAACCCTGTGTTACTCGCGTCAGTTTCGAGTTGAAAGTGTTGTGTGGAATCTGGACATGTCAAAATGGGTGCTGAAGTCAAAAGGTCTTTAATTTTTTGGAAAGCCTCATCTTGTTCTAATCCCCAATCCCATGTTTTATCTTTCTTAAGTAAACTATTCATTGTTTCTGTTATTTCGGCAAAGTGTGTGATTAATTTTCTATACCCACTTGCTATCCCTATTATGTGCTACAATTGTTTAATGTTTTCATGTTCAGGGAATTCTATGATTTTGGATTTTTTCGTCGTCTATTTTGGCAATAGCAAGAAACGTTTAGTTTTAAGTCTGGAATGATAATTTTATCCATACCTCTCTGAAAAGTGGCTGGAGCATTATTCAGACCAAATGGCATCCTTTTAAATTGATACATATCCTTTCCAGGGACTCTTAATGCTGTGATATGTTTTGAACTTTCTTCTGACGAAATTTGCGAATAAGCTAAACTTAAATGAATTTTTGAAATAAATTTTGCGGATCTCGAAGTGTCTAGTATTTCTGTCATGAGTGGGATTGGGTAGAGGTCTTTTTTTGTAATATTGTTAACCTTTCGAAAATCTAAACAGAATTTATAGTGTTTACCTGGTTTTATGACCATTACTATAGGATTTGACCCATTGGCACAAGAGGGTTCTATTCTGTCCTGTTTTAATAATGTGTCTACTCTTTCGTAAATTATTTCCTTTATTTTAGGGCTTACGAATCGTCGCTAGTTTCATAGGGGGAATGCTCTCTAAGTTTTAGAATTTGTTCCTCTTGGGAATGCAGGAATTTATGGCAGAATTTTGGGAGTGTTGTGTTTTTGGGGATTGGTTAAAATTGGTAGTTGCTAGTGGAAATTGGCTATCTTGTTACCTTAAACTACTATTTTTATGCTCTCTAGTACCTTTGTGGTTAATACTACCTCCAAATTTCGTTTTTCGTCTTGCAGTGCCATCTTCTTCCTTTTTAATCAATAATTTTTCCTTAATATTTACATTTCTACTTTCCTTACTTTCCATGGCTTTAATGTCCGTTTTAATTTCTATTTTGTTTTCCGCTATAGGGAGGGGTAGCGAGTTTGGAAATCCTTCCTCTGGATAACAGGTGGGAGGATTCCCTGATAACCACCAAGTTTCTGAGTCATAACTTAGGATCATCCGTATGGCTTTTAGCATGTCCGTGCCAAAAATACCTACTGATTTAAGTTTTGAGACTAACCTGAACATGAAATGCTTTGTGCGATTACCGATCATAATTTGGATTACTACCTGACCAATTATATCGACTTCTTCGCCGTTTGCAGCCATCAATTTTCGCGAGACGGGCTTAAAAATTGAAAATTTTGAATCCTGCATTTTTTCGAGTTGGAAATGTGATTGGAATCTAGCTTAGAACTTTGATTGAAATCTAGGTCTGAAATATTGTTGATATTCATTTAAAAAGGTAGGAATGGAAATCTAAATGGTGAAAATGAAAATCGATTTTTGTGTTGTTTTTTACCCTGATTATTTTGGCTTCCGTTTTGGTTATCATTTCGATCATTTTTATTTTCCTTTGAATCTCTATTAATCTCCGAATTATTTGTATCCCCGTTACAATTGTTACGCCGCTGTTCATTTTTGTCTTCCTTTTTAGGTTCGGTAATTTATAAAACTTGCACTCGATTTTTTTATTTGGCTAGCTCAGTTTCCCCTTCTTCACCTAAATCTTCTAGTTGCTCAGAGGTTTCGAAGTCTTTACGTTTAATTTACATTTTATATTCTATTTTTATGTTCTCGTACGTTCGGTGCAATTCCCATTCTAAGCTTATTTTAGGGTAAAGTTTCGTAAAACATTTTCGAATTTCCGTTAAATATGAGTCGATTTCTTGTTTGCATTTTTGGTTACAGAATTTAAATTTTTGTCTAATTTTTTCTGAGAATCTTTTGTCCGTATATGTATTTTTAAAATCCTCGTAAAAATCTGATAATTTGCTCCAAGAATTTTTATTTATCGAGCACCAATATTTAGCAGCATCGATTAGTAACGCGTCTAAATTTTCTAAAATATCGCAGTCATTTATTTTATATCCCGTTTGAAATCTTTTTAGTTCTTCGAGAAAATGTGCGGGACTATCGTCTTTATTATTTCTGAAATTTGATAGGTCAATTGCTCATAATTTGAAACGGCGTTTGGGTCATACCGAATGGAAAACAAGTGGCTTGAATTGTTTGATTATTTATTTGATTATCAGATTCGTACTCATTATCTGTGTTATTATTGCGAATTCGTGAATGTCGATTAATTTATTATCTCTCAATCTGCTACGGGTTTCAATGTTATTGTAAGAAATTTGTCGAGGTTCTTGTAATTTTTCTCCTAAATTGAATTGAACGGATTGTCTGTTATGAGATTCGTTTTTATTTTTCCTGATATTTGGTTCTATTATTTTCTGTGTTCAAAGGAACTATTTTCTGGCGGGTCAAGTCTGATCCCTAAATTGTTTGTCCCTTCTTCCCTTTCTTTAAAAAATTTTTCCTTTCGTCTGTTCATAAATTCATTAAACATAATAATTTCATAAATTCCATAAATTTCATACATAATTCATTGAACATAATGAGTTTAACTCTTCGTTATCCCGGAAGAATTTATTATTTATTGGGTCAAAGGTTCTGTCTTTCTGACCTGTTGCCTATTTTGGGGATTTCTGTGTTTTTCTAGCAATACCCCCGCCGCGGTTTGGAAATCGGTTTGGAAGTCGGTAGTCATTTCGGATGGACGATTCGATCATTTTTAAAGAGTCGACTTGATCATTTCGAAGTGTCAATATAGATATTTAAGGAAAGAAAATCCGCTTATCGCAAAGGGTTGATTCGAAAATCTGAGATGGTGCAAACGACTATTTATGATAGACAAATATATTTTTTAATTATTTTTAAAAAACGTATGATTCTCTATATCTGAATTAGTCGTTTTTTCTGATGATTGGTCAAGATTAAAATCTATTCATCATAATTGATAAAAACCATCGCACTATACACAATTAGTATAACTTCATACGAATTGAAATATAGAGTTAAAAACCCCATAGTATTCAAAAACATTAAATAAATCATAAATTAATAAAGTATCAATTATAATTGTGATAAAACAAATGATAAATTTATTATGAAAGGGTTAAGATTCGATAAATACTTTAGATATAAAAGCGTTATTTTTTTATTAAATAAAACTTATTATATAGACTTTATACGATATTACTGGACTGCACTTTACCTAACAGTAAAAAACTTTCCTGAATCTTCACATATGAATATTAAAATTTCTTTAATTTGAGCAAAGGCTGGGAACATATCATCTCCATCAATGCTTCCCACATACTCACATTTATATTGCGTATGGTAGATTTACACCATATTTGTTGCTAAATATACATCCGCAATGTAATTAGTTAAACTTGTTAAAGCATCGGCAGTTTCTGCACAAAAATCTCTTAGACGGCTACTTTCAAACTCCGAATCAAAACCATTGTTTAAAAGTAGTCGATTGCAAAGTATAAGTTGCAGTTTTATTGCTATAGTTTTGAAAACATTGACTCTTGTTGAGAGGGAATTAGCAGTTAATTTTCCTTCTCTGTGTTTGGCTTCTTCTCTTATTGACTGAATGTGTACTAAAAGTCCCATTATTTTTACAATATGCGAATAATGAAGCATAAAATGATGCTTTGGCTATAAAGGTCCAAATAGTTTTATATATTGATCATGATGTTCACCTATAAGATTATCTTATAAATTAAACCATTCAGAATCAAAAGACGAGGATGGTTAAAGTGACAGGATATGCCTCATTTTAATCAATAATTGCCAATATATATTGTCCTCTCGTACGAAACGACCAAACCTGATTGGCAAGTATGTTAAAAATGTGAGCATTTCAGCTGCAGACATTTTTATATATTTTGACTTTAATTGATCTTTGGTTATTAAACATGGTTTACATGTCTCAAATTGGTAATTTAAGTTACAAATCATTGTATTGAAATGATCAAAATCAATTACTTTAGTAACGAGAATGAGCTGGTGAAAAACCAAACCTCGTTTATAACGTAAGACTCTTACCACCACTCTTTTGAAAATTATGGCTTACTACATCGACATTATAGTTAATTTCGGTTCTCAGATAGGCATCATCAATCTCGGTGGCGTACTGTGCCTCAGCTTCAGGTAATCTGCATAATCTACAATAGCAGTTGGCAGAAAAGCTTTCAGTGTATCCCAAAACTTGTAGAGGAAAAATCTTCCAAAATTTATACAGGACATTTAACAAAGCGGTCAAGTTCGTCAATTACACATTGTACGAAGTTTCTCGGTATTGACGGCTTACTGTCGTTGATGTATTTGAATTATTGGCCGCACCGATACCTGAAGAGGATCCAGGATTGACCGTTCAGCGAAAATATGAATTATGTTCCAGTTTAAAGTGGCGTTTAATAAAGTTTAGTGGTGGAAACTTCCTTCTACATTCTAAAAGAATATATTCGTGCTCACTATTTTTATTCCAGGGCTAAAATTAACTAGAAGGCTTTCAAAAATACGGAGTAGTCCCGTATCATGGTAAAGAAAGTCATCTGGATCGCATAAGATCTCATGTACAAATATATTGCATTTGCAACAAAATAATAATTGGTTACCAAACAGTAGCATTTAAAACCAAATAGATTAACTTTATATAAAAAAGACGAATTTTCCACGAAATATATTAACTTTTCAACCAAGAAAGATAGATTTTCAGCACAAGAAGTATACCTTCCTATCATGAAGAAACAATTTTTAATCTAAAAGTATTACTTGTTCATCCAAAAAAGCAAATATTCAAGAAAACAATTCAATTTTCGACCAAAAAAGTTTACTTTAACAACATAGTTTAATTTTCAACCAAATAATTAAATTTCAACCAACTTGTGGAATGTTTAAACGAAGAGAATTAAATTTGCAGTCAAAAATAGTTTAAATTTCATATTCCATTCAATTAATTAAGTTCAGATTTTAGCTAAAAACATGAGAAAAGGGAACTTTCTCAGGGAAGATATTAGAATAATTAAGTTAATTAGAATATCCCTTTTTTTAGTTCTAAATTTCAATTTAAAAAGTTTTATTGTGATTAAAATTATGACCAAGTATATAGAATTTCTGAGAAGAATATAAAAAAGTCGATTAGTCGAATTTTTACAAAATAGCCGAAAAAGTTGCACGAGTTATTCGAAGTTATTCAAAGCAGCGTTCAAAGTTCGGGATTTTTGTTTTGCCCAATGGGCGTTTCATCTTGTATTAAAAATGTAGAACGCTTCACGATTTTGCGTGTCATCCTTGCGCTGTAATTCATCCTGTAATTCATCCAATTTAATTTTTTCTGGGAAAATACCTTCTACATTCTCAACATTTGGTACATAATCGGCATCGTGTTCGACCACTAGTTCTTCGGAATTTCTGGTACCTAATGAATAGCCTTCCGTTGCGTAAGGTTTTGCTACTTTATTTCGTATTCGGTTTTCCGGGCTCAAAATACACCGACGCCTTCTCGTTAGGATATTCCAGTATAATTTCCGCAGCTGCTTTTTGGAGAATTTGTGAGTTTATTCTAAAAACATTAATTATTATTTGTTGAAAACGTATATGAGGTTTGTGAGAATATATAAAATATAAAGCAAAATATACTTACTTGTTCTTACATAAGAAGTGTTTAAAAAAATGCTCGACCACAGATATTATCAAATGGATGCGAGAAGTGTGATTTAAGTTTACACCCGATCCTAAGGCAAGTCGACCTTCTAAGTTTGTTGCAAGGTGTGCTCGCAGACCTTAAAAATATTTAAGGAAAAAAGGATACAAAATAAACACAGTTATCACAAATTAAAATCGATATGAAAATTTCGAATAAAAATGCTCAATTTAACATACATTCGGAAAAAGTGGCGATTCTTTAAAGAAGCCTGATACCGGCGCAGACTGTTGCCAATCAGTCGGCCTTGAAATCCGATGGCAGCTTTCAGATTCGAGAATTTCGGGACGCGCGTTTTCCGTTCCTGAGCCAGACGCTTCACTCAGCAATTGTTGCCTTTTGGCAGGTAAATGATCCTGATGATCTAGGGAAAATTCTTCCCGCGCGTGAATACTGTCCACGCCTGGGTCGACGTCAACAATAACATAATTTTCATGAGGATTTAGTATTAATGCGCCTGCAGGCTACTTAAAAAATATGAAATTTGAACGATATCGACGAGAAATATTAGTTTTTAGTTTCGGTTTCATTATTTTAATTGGAGGACATGTTACTGGCATAATTATTGATCTATGACAATTTTAATTTTTAATTTTAATACAAAAACAAAGAAAGTGAATGCAACAGTTAGGTATTAGTTTTCACATATTTTTGCTAATGGCCCAGGAAGATAATTCAGCGTACCGATAGGTTCATTTATCAACTAGTTGTCAATAAAAAGGGGCCTGGGGTTTTCACTTTTTCACGCAATTATTCACCTTCACCTTAATGTAACTTCTTTTAGGATGATCCGATTGGACTTTTATTTTAGTGTTTTGGAAAGCTCTTTTCGTGTACTTTACGAATATTGTAACGATTTATTATTTAATTTTTAAAAACTTTGTAAAGTAAAAAATTTAAATTAATTACATTAAAAAAACCATATTTAAACAAAAATTAATTTATAAAAATGGATTTTTTCACACTCTTTGAAATCATGTAGAATAAAAAGTTGACTGGGAATGTTTTCTTGGTCAAATTTAGATTTTTATATGATCGAGGGTACGTTAAACTTCCACAGCGCTCGGGAACAAATACTGTCCGGTTTAATGTGCCTTAAAATTATATTTAACTTTTTAAAGATGATTATTTAGGCAGAAATATATAAACTGCGTTATATATTTCATCACAAACCTTTTATTTCATTCATAATGAACCTAGAAATTAAAATTTGACTAAGAAAACATGTTCATCTTACTTTTCATTCTACATGAATTTAAAGAGTTTTAAAAAATCTATTTTTTTAAATAATTTTTTTTTAAATATGCTTTTTTCTAAAAATTAATTTCAATTTTAATTTTATAAAAAAAATTCTTTTGAAGTTTTTTTAAAATATATCGTTATAATTGTCTGAAAATATATTTAAAGAGTTTTTGAAAACACTATTAAGAAAGCCCCTTCAATACTATTCAACTATTAACCTATGGTTTGGCGAATTAATCAAGTTCGCTATCACCAAGAGATACACTTATATACTTTATAAATTTTTTGCTGAATCTTTCAAAAAATTACGAAAACAGAAATAGCGGGCACTTTCTAGAAAATCTTGTTTTTAGTTTTATAGAATAAGAACAAAAAAATTACGATTTTCTTGAAAACCTCAGCGCTTTTATTTTTGCAATATTTCTTTTATACTCGTGTTAATGTAATAAAGTAATCGTATTAGTTTTATGTGGGCTGAACCATTCTTAGACAGAGATAATTTCTTTCTTCTGGAAAGTAAATTTTTCTCCTGGACAACGAAAAGATCGCAAAAGAGCACCAAGAATTTTTTTAAAGTATTAATAGATGTCCAAACTTTCATCTTCATTGTTTTGTATCCTTCTTTGCTTCTGAGAAAAATGCGAAAATTTAAATTAAATAAAAATCTCGTATGTCCAGAAAAGATTTAGCCCGCATAAAAACCACGCTATAAAATGGCAAATCCTGCAGAAATTTGACAAAAAAGGTAAATGCGGGGGGCGGTTAATAAGGGACTTTTTATATTTTCAAACAAGTCCTCGTAGTTTTAATAATTTAACACTTTTAAACAAATTGTTAACACTTTTGAAAGAGAACGCTTAAGACAATCAGTATCCGAAAAGCATTTTTAAACATCTAAATTAGGTTTCAATTCAAAATCAGAAAAATATGTGTCGACTAATTTTTTATAAAAAAACGACATACTTGGTCTTATAGATATTCTGTGTCTAAATATAAAAACAGTTAATCGTTAGTCAAAATATTAGACAAACCTGTCGCTCCTGTTTTTTGTACTATTCAGTATTCCCTACTGATGGGGTTCTCGGGCCTATCAGCTTGATCAGGTCCACTGATCCTATTTCGGTTAATGCCAATAGGGACTCCAAATCAACTTCATTTTTTGAAAATAAATCGATTAGATATTTAAAAGCCAAATTTAGAAGAACTTTGCCTTCGCTTGCAGAATAAAGGCCTAACTACATTGCATTTTCAGAAATATGAATCATCTGAGCAAAGGTTCCTCTAATAACCAAGTAAATAGTTTGGCCTCGATTATAGAGCGTACATCAGTCCACTGCGAAAATACGTACAATGTAAGCACATTGTTTAAATTTACATTGAAAGTGTAGTTTTCACTACTGTTAGCGAGAATGCATTGTACGAGTACTATTTGCGATAATACGTCATGGTCATGAGATTTCTTCGTGAGATTTGAAATCGTGTCAAAGCTAGTGTTGACGGATACATGAAAACGTACCGGAATTCCAAATGCCCATTATGAAATTTTAAATTTCCGCTCCGGCAACAGTGGCCGAAAGTAGAATTTTACATTTAACGAAGACATCGCCAGGACTGAAGCATTATCATCGAAGCAACATGGCGTCATAACTGATGAAAAACAAAGTTTAAGTACCATGGAATATAGCCTTGTAAGAAGAGAGATTCCACAAGTCGAGTAGATAATTCACTTTGTCATAACGGAAGTCACTCATTTTAAAATACGTAAATGAAACACAAATAAAAACACGTCACTTCATACTAGTTGTAATTCTGCAAATGGCCATAATAACGCACAGGACATGAAAATGCAATCGTCGGGAAGAAACTGAGGGTAATGGCGCTGAAAATTAGGCAGGCAGACTATAAGGAAGCACAGTGATTGGTTAAGGGTGTAGGAGGGGACAAGCAATTGACCATACCCAATGGCCATTCCCAAAAGGATACCTTAGTTATCCCTGATGGTGAGTGTGATGCTCTTATAAAACTCAGACTGGCGATAAAATAAGAGTACTACCAACCACCTACGACAAGATGGAGTGAGAAGAAGATTCTCACCGTAGCTGCTCTCTTCTTACAGCGTAGCAACGCAACGGCCGTGCTCCGTGGAGAGCGAGAGAAAAGTAACTCAGTATCACTCCTTCTCCATTGATGCCAAAAGCACCTTAGTTAGCGACACAGGCCCTGAATGGAAGAGCGCCGTCTTCTGGTTGGCCCAGATACAGACAGGAAGCTCTACAATTAGGTCATGTCCATAGTGTCGACATTTGACTGTCGCCTAAAAGCTCTTTCTATTTTATCGCCAGGACTAACTACGGGACTTCCGGTAGCCATACTAAAAATGGACTTACCGCGGATTCGTGTTCGGTGTATCTGTGTCTGACGCACAAGCCGTGCTGCCAATGGTCAACGGGAAGAGTGATGAACGGACCCACCTTCCGGGAAGTTCTATGTTTCGTGATGAATTGTCACATCGTTCTTCGCTTTAACGCAAAATGTAGTCTAACCTAGTGGCTGAGAATCTTTTTAAAGCACAACTAAATTTAAAAGATTATTATTAACAAAAATGTACTAAAATGGACTTTTCGGAGGCACAATACGAGTCGCGGACCGAGATATGAATCAATAAAATTTTTTGGTAAATCAGGCGAAATTTCAAGAGAAAATGATTTTTCAATCAAAAGTTAAAATTTCGCCAAAGTGACATGGCCCTGTGAGTCCTCTGTATGTGGGTTTCAGTGATTGTATTAACGAAAAGCTGTAAATCTCTTGCAAAATTTCGGGTTCTCGTGTTTTCTCAATTTGTTGAACTCTTGCGGTAGTGTTTTACTTGTTCTTTTTTAGGTTGAGTCTTTCACTTTGAGTTTATAGGTTGTAGTTCCATGAGCTCAAAGAGTAAGTTATAGTTGTATAACAAACTTGGTTTCCGTTAGGCACAGACGCCTAACGGAACCGCTTGTGGAACCGTAAAATTCTCCTTTGTAACATGTGTCATTAGCAAAATCATCACAACTTGGTTGCTTCTGTTGCTAGTGGCTGGCGCCCTAAATCATGAAAGCAATAAACAGCTTTTATTTTCGATTCTTCGATACTGGTATAAAAATGTTATAAGCCACAATCCGGATATAATTGAGAGGTCGAATTATACTCTGATGATAATTTATAAGCGCTCATTACGATCATACCACTCCTAGATTGATTATAAGAATTGGAAATTATAAGAACATTGGAAATATCTTTAATAATAATTAGCTTGTGATTCTAGAGTAACGCCCTCGCGTAGACAGAATTAATTCGTGTTTGTGAATTCGTGTTTTTATGCGAAGCTTGATATTTTTTCTGTTGAAAAGCACAATATTTTTTTCTCAAGATCTTTTTCTTTCCCTGCGATACGTTTAAGAAAGTTATTGATTTGTTTCTGAACCCAGCAGCACAAAACCCAGTCACTGCTTCTACGGAATCCCCATTAAAATTCGGACCATCCAGAACTTCTTCATTAATTCTGCATTCACACACAGGAACCAATAATTCTTTATCGAGCAGAGGCTCTGTTGCTTGTGAGTTTGTTGGGCGCGTATTATCCGATAGGTCCTGAGGATTTGACTCCTTTTTTAATTCGCATGATCCAAGCTCAGAGGTAATTGGTGGCACATTTTTAGAAGATTGTTGAAGAATTTTGTACTCAAAACAATTAGGAACAATATTAAAAGGTAAATTCCTCTGAGACCTGACGTTAATAACATTTATTTTTAATAAAGATAATCTTCTTTTCATTATATCGCCAGTGCTAATGATAAAACAACAAATTTTAAGATTTAGAATATTAAACTTTATATGTATTTCATTATATTTTGTTTAAAAAAAGTAGTTTTCGTTACAAAATATTGCTTATATCTAAGCTGTTGCATTATTAATTAAAATAGTAATATTAATGCTAGCGACAAAACGCCAACTTCACAGCGCACATGTTCTTGATCACGCATCCTTTCACAAACGATAAACTAAATTTGACATTGAAGAACGTTTTAATTGAGTGAAATATAATTAAATTTTGAAAACTAAAAGAACTTGATTTGCTGGAATAAACCGGAAATTTTTTAATTAACCCGCGTTAGACGCTAGGGCAAGGGTCACCTCTAAAAGCACCACCAGGAAACACTCACGGCAATTTGTATAACTTTTTTATTTACCGCTAATCTCTTCTCTTTTCATACTTCCGAGACCACCCGTCAACAGATTCGCAAGGGAACGTGGGGTCCCGTCCTAACGTCGAGAGAATGAAGTCTCTTTGTATCAAAATTCTGTCCACGAAGTGTGACGTAACCCGAACCTACGTATATGACTGTTCATTATGTACAAATTTAGATATCCACACATATTCCTAAAGTCTTAGTTAAATAGATGTTACCGTAAAGCGAGAAAAACTCCCGAAAAATCACGAGATAGTGGGCACAAAATTTGGCGACGTCTTTACGACATCGTTGTAACATCTTTACAACATTTTTACGACATCCTATGTCCATATCGTTTCGGTGTATTTGCAATGACGTAAAGACATCGTCAGATCCTACGACTTATTTGCGATATCGTAAAAACAGCTTAACGACAGAGACATAGGATGTCGTAAAGTTGTCGCAAAGATGTCCTAACGATGTCGTAAAAATGTCGCCAAACTTTTTGCCCACTGGGGAGTCTACGAACTCACTTAGCTTGCGATGTCAGCCCACGTGATATCGGCAACTTCACCCATTAGACTATAATCTATATTAGATAATTCTGACCCCTATGTACTTTAATAGACATTTTGACCTGTCACTCCTGCTCTGTCGTCGAACTTAACAACATGTCCTTTTCCGAAAAAGAAAATTGTTTAAACTCGGGCGCGTGAAGCATTGATTCTGTTTTCTATAATAAATACAGATCCTTTTCTTAGGGTATTACAGTCAAAATCGAAATGGCCTAGTGAACTTTATTTTATTTTGTAAAACACTACCCTTCTGATTTTAAGAGATTTTGATCGTTGGGGGAACGAAAGAGTAATCTTAAGCATTTGTGATTTTCTCCTCTTCGATTAAAAAGATAAATAAAAAAATGTAATAAGAAATTCTTTCCCAGTGGGCACAAAGTTTGGCGACGTCTTTACGACATCGTTAGGACATCTTTGCGACAACTTTACGACATCCTATGTCTCTGTCGTTAAGGTGTCTTTAGGATATCGCAAATTAATCGTATGTTCTGACGATGTCTTTACGATATA
>NC_046657.1:44141627-44142909 GCF_010883055.1 Belonocnema kinseyi
TTTGTCAGCTGGTGCCGAAAATTCGATAACGAACATGGTTCGCTTCTCGAAGTCAAGAAGAACCATGTCAGGCCTCAAGTGAGCAACAGAAACAATTGTCGAAAATATAAAGTTCCAGTATATGCGGCACTTCCCATTCTCGGCATACAAAAATGAAACCCTCTGTACCAGACTTCAATACGGGCGATTTAAGGAAAGAAAACGTTAGCTCACAAGACATTGACTGATCCTTCACATTTCTGTGGAAGATACCGTGCAATCTCTTATCGAGGAGCTGTTCACAAAAGTTTTTCTCTTGTGCTTTCTTAATCTCGTGATTCCTGACCATTTTAAGAAGAGGGTCTCTTCCATTTGCAACTCTATGTGCTGTAATCAGAATAATCATGTTGTGAAGACCTTCAAGACTCAATATTCCGCGATCCCCTTGACGGCGTGAAATGTACAGTCGCGGAACGGAAGACTTAAGATGCATGCTTTTGTTCATGTGCATAACCTTTCTTGTCCCGATATCAAGAGATCTGAGCTCGTTCTTCGTCCATGGAACTACTCCTAATGAATAGAGTAGTACCGAGACGGCAAGCATGTTCGTTGCGGATACTTTGTTCCTCGCCGACAGTTCGGAAGACCAAATTTGTAGGATGAGACGTTTGTATCTGCTTCGGAGAGTATCCTTTATAGACGTCACATCCTGAATGCGGGTCTGTGGCACGCCCAGGTAGGTATAAGTCTCTCCAGCGGAAAGATGTCGTATGGCCCTTCTATCAACGAACTCAGGATCTTCAGGGATGCCGTTTTTTTTCCTCGCTTCAAATAAGGCTAGGCGCATTTGTCTAACCCAAATTCCATTCCAATTTCCTTAGTATATCGTTCGACAACCCCCAGAGCTAGATGCAGTTGCTCTCTGTTTTTAGCACAGACCTTAAGATCGTCCATGTAAAATACATGAGTGACCTTGTACTTTCGATCTGCAGGTTTGCCGCACAAGTACCCGTCGGAATGGCGCAGTACTAGAGATAGTGGCAATAATGTAAGGCAAAAGAGGAGTGGGCTCATGGTGTCGCCCTGAAAGGCACCTCTCTGAAACGTGACCTTGTTAGTTGTCGCACGATTTTTGCCAGATGAAATAGTAAATCTGGTTTTCCAAAGCGGCATCAATCTCTCTATGCACCCAACTATTTGAGGATGAACCTTTAAGATTTCCAAAAGACAGATGATAAGTCTATGGTATGTAGAATCGAAAGCTTTCCGATAATCAATCCAGGCCATCGATAGGTCACGCTGG